>NW_006160225.1:1041712-1073880 GCF_000334495.1 Tupaia belangeri chinensis | reverse complement strand
TATATATATTTGCTCAGCATCTCTTATCATAAATGAAATGCAAATCCAAACCACAAAGGAAAAACACTTAACCTTAATCAGAATGACTATGACTTAAAAAAAAAAAAGAATGACAATTGTTGGTGACACTGCAGTGAAAAAGGAACCCTCTTACACTGTTGGTAGGAATGTAAATTAGTACAGCCACTGTGGAGAACAATACGGAAGTTCCTCAAAAACCTGCAAATAGAACTACCATACAGCCCAGTAATTCCACTCCTGGATATTTAGCCAAAGGATAGGAAAGCACTTAGTTGGGAAACACACGCACATCCATATTTATTGCAATTGGAAATTTTGGCATTTAAACAAGTTGTTTAGGTAACTAAACATACATTCATTAAACAAAATAATAATTCAAAAGTCTCAGGTAAAATAGTGAATAATGTGGAGACAAGTAGAAACTGAAAAGCAAATTCTAAATACTGACTGAATTTTTTATATTTTAGCATTACATTTATCAGACATTAAGATAAATGTCACTATGTTACTGCAAAAATTTTGGAAATTCATCTATAAATTTATGTGTCTATAAAATCTCATAATTTTAAAAGTTTTTCAAAATGTGATTGGTGATTCAAAAAGCCATAAATAACTGTTCATTTTATTCTGTAAGATTTTTAAAAATCTGCACAAAAATAAACAACTACAAAGACATATAAATATTGGCAGAGGAAAATTCAATATTATAAAATGAAAATCTATAATGTACACATTTAGAATAATCTTTGTAAAATATCAATATTTTACTTTCTTCTTACTAAGACAACTTGGCTCTAGAGTTTGTACTTTTTGAAACTAAAATAGCCATATGAAGGTGTAAAATGAATGCAATAATATAGACTAAGTACTACCAGATGGTGAATTACACATAAACTAAATAAACAAACTTTAATTGCTAAAAGTTATGTTGGCAACATACCTAGATTAAAAAATAAATAGCAAAATATAATAAAGAAATGCCCGAACAAGTCCAAATAATTTAGTGTAGCATAAATATACTGATGTAAACTAATTAAAAATTTTGACATTTAAACAAGTTTTTGGGACAACTGAATAGACATTAATTGAAAATATTTATTCATACTTCTTATCATAAACTTAAAAATTTAAATGAATCGTAATTAGACATAATTGTAACAACCTAATATATATAAGATTTTCTATCATAAATTTAAAATGGGGAAGGTATTTTCTAGCTATCACTCTACATTTAAGATCCATAAAAGAAAAAAAAAAATGGTCAACACAGAAAAAAAAATACTTCCAAAGACTTTTGCACATGACTTTCAAAAAAAGAAGGTAAGTTAGATGACAAAATTATTGAGAGAAAAAAACCCTACTTTGAACTCATACTTCAGAAAACATATTTCCCAGGAACCAGCAGTTGGCATAATGGCTATGTCACTGGACTCCCATGTAGTTGACCACGGTTCGCGTCCCGAACCCGGTGGCTTAAAACTCACGCCGGGTGCATGTGCGTGTGTGCCTAAGATCCCAAGAGGAGAATGGAGGAGAAGGGATTGTGGAGTGACCATCCCCTCTGGGGGGGTGATTTCTCGCTTTCTGTCTCTATGTCTCTCTCTCTGTCTGGCGAGCGCACGTGCCCTATAGCAAAAACCTCTCCAAAAAAAAAAAAAAAAGAAAACATATTTCCCCAATATATAAAGGTTCTGAAGGTCAATTAAAAAATAAACAACTTAATAGAAAACAGTCAGTGACTATAAATAAACCATTGACAGGGAAGTAAAGTTAAATGCTAGTTAGATATAGGAAAAGATGCTCAATTTCACTCATAAAAGAGAATTTCAAATGAAACGACACTGAGAATATTAATTCTGTATTATGTCTATGGTGTCTATTAGAGTAGCTTGTATTAGACTGTCAAAGAGAAAAATCTTTAAAATATTATGTTTCATATATACCTTGTGATTTTTACAATCCTTTTGTAGTGTTTGATCGCAAACCCATCACATAAGTCAGGTATAACATTTTCCATTTGTCAGCCCTCAAAAAGCTTCAGATTTTGGAGTACTTCAGATAATAGAATTTCAGATTAAGAATGACTAACTAGTATTCATCAAAACTAATCAAAATTTATATTTAAAGATCTCAGCATCATGTTACTATATGTAATTTATATCTGGAGTTAAGGAAATCTTTTTTTTTTTTTTTTTCTTTTCTTGGAGAGGTTTGAATTATAGGGCACATGCACTCACCAGAAAGACAGAGGGAGACAGAGAGACAGAAAGCGAGAAATCACCCCCCATGGGGAATGACCACGCAGCAATCCCTTCTCCTCCATTCTCCTCTTGGGATCTTGGGCATGCATGCACACGCGCCTGGTGTGAGTTTAAACCACCGGGTCCAAGACTTGAACCACGGTTGACTACGTGGGAGTCCAGCGACATAGCCATTATGCTAACTGCTGGTCCCTGGAGTTAAAGAAATCTTAAGGGAAAAAAAAAAAAAAAAACACATGGAACCCACTCAGGGATAGGCTGAAGCCTGCAGAAAAATATCTGTGAAATCTCAAAACACACTGAATAATAATATTATTACCCTTAAATTCTTGTGATCTGAGAGTGCAACTACATTTGAAACATTGCTGAAATATTTTTTCACCTGAATAAAAATATATTTTAAATATAAAAAAAAAACTGTGTTAAATCAAAACAAATAAACAAAGCCAGCTATTTGAAGAGATGCAAGAACTGTCAAAGCATTGTAGACTTAGGAGTCCAAGATCCTGGAAAGAAGAAAATTTAATGGGATGAGCCCTCCCCCTTTCCAGTTGGATTCTATCTTTGCTGCGTTGATCAATTTGCAGCTCTGGGTTGCTAAAAATAAAGCAGCAATCTAGAGTTCTCTGCAGTCTCATAAATCTGAATTGACAGAAATTGAATTTCTTTCTTACTTATATTTAATCAGATTTCAGAAAATCCTATATTTCTATTAGATACTTACTTTCAATATACCGTGCTACATCGGCTTCTAAAAACCAGCCTGGCTTTCTTGTCTGTATATAAAATGAGATGTTTTCACTGGGATGAGAACTCATTCATGTGGTATGCCTTGAGTAAACAGCCTCCATCAGAACCCTCAGACTGTTTTAAATAATCACTGAAATGTCTAACATGGAAACTACTTAGAGTGTGGTTGAAAATTACATGTACTTGTTCGGTGCTCTGAAAGTAATCAGAGCATTTTTAGGGAGTAGCTGGTTCTAGATTTTCCGTCTGTTTCCAAGAATTCTGGGTATTTCCAGTAACAAGGACCTAATTGTCCATTGCACCCACTGCTTGTGTCTGCGCTGCTAAATTCTTACCAAGCATACACCTCAGGCCAGCTGTGGCTCTACCTTTAGGACTTCACTGAATAGAGTTCTGAAAGCTCTCTAAGCTTTGGATTATGTATTGATAATATTTTATTTATCTAATCATTCTCAACTAGTCCCAGTGATTGCTGTGAACAAAGTGAAACAAACCACTGAGCTACTATTCACATGAATGGTAATCTGAGGCATACTACTAGAACCATTGAGTTTCCTGGTCTACACCATGACCAAAGTATGCTGGCCCTGGCTTTATATAATACGTTTTCTGCAAGAGAATGTTCGTCTTTCAACATGATCTTATGGTCTGCATGAGTTGAGCTTCTCCCTGACCCCCTGCCATGATTCACCCCTTCTTTTTTAACATCCCTAACATACATCGTGTTTAATTTATGACTTTCATCCTCTGACATGGACATTAACAGGAAGTCATCAACAAAATGCAGTGTCTCACCTCATGCATCCTTTGGGACTCTGTTACTTACATGCAGTTCTATAATGACCTACCTCTTTCAGTCAAAAAACTAAAACATGCATTAGTAATCTCAGCGAGTGCAAAGAATTTTGTCCAAGGTCCCACCTTAGGCAACACCTCCCGGTTACCACAGGGATAACTGGAGTTGAGATGGTTAGCTCTGAAAAATCATTTTAAGGCTCCAAGTCACAGTTTTCATTTAAACAAGTGAGATTGGAGCATTATGTGGTTCAAATATAGGGCACATAAACTCCTTCTGCTCACTCTGAAGTTCCCGAGGTTCATGGTGATTACTGTTCTGGGCATGGACGCTATTCTCTGCTGTTTGTGCAGGATCTCCGATCAGCTCTGACTATGTGGAACCAACCCACAGTCCAAGTTTTCTAGGACGACTCAGATATCTCTATTTCTTATTCATCAGTAATCTCTCTTGGCTCCTCAAACATTTAGTAAATCTGCCATATACTTTTGCCAGTTGCTGGTTTTGTTTGTCCAGTGGGCTCCCTCTATAATAACCCCTACCTCAGAATTTCACCTCAGAATTTCAACAGCTCTGATGTTACAAAGATCTCATAGAGCCAGTCAGCTGACTTCATTCATCACACACTAAAATCCGACATGATATGCCTATTCTTGCCAACTAAATTTCTTACACTAATAATGAAACCAAGGCTCCTGTTGTCCAAGAGCTCCCTGGACTATGCCCTGGCTATCCTGCCACTAGCAGAGTAGTCACCTCTAATTTCCCTTCTTTTCTTACATGAAGTATGACATTTATACACTTGATACTTTTATTGCTGATTAAGTTTTTTTTGGGGGGGGGCAGCGAGGGTGCAGTGGGGAGTGTTGCCATAGGGCAGATAGGCTTGACAGAGGGAGAAAAAGTGAGAAATCACTCCCCAGGAGGTCAGCATGCCACAGTCCCTTCTCCTCCATTCTCCTCTCAAGACTTTTTGGGTATGCACCCACATCTCCATCATCATTTTTAGACCACTGGGTTTGGGACTTAAATGGTGGTCAACCATGTGGGAATCCAGCCCCTTAATAACCACGCCGCCTGCTGGCCCCACTGTAGCCTGATTTTTTTTTCCTACCCCAAAGATGGAATATCGTACCTTAGTATCAAATAAATCTGCTGTCAATAATGTAAATTGGGCCAGAAAGTGGCATGGTGGTTAAGATGGCCAAGCTTACACCGAGTCCAGGATTCAGAATCTTGAAGAAAATTCTGGGTATGTGTGTGTACATGCCAAAAATCCTGAGAGGAATATAGAGGGGAAGAGATTGTGACATAGTTATCTCCCCTAGGGAGCACTTCTCACTCCTCTCTCTCTCACCCTTCCTCTCTGGCTGGTGCATGCACCCTACAGCAAAAAAATAAAAATAAAATTAAAAAAATGCAAAATCCATGCCTTTGCCTTTCTGTTATTTTTATGAGATTTTGGCTTGCAGGTGCATGTACTCATAGGAGAGACAGAGAGACAGAAAGCGAGAAATCATCACCAGCATCCCCTCACACCTCCAAGGAGGATGGCCATGCTGTAATCCTCCTCCATTCCCCTCTCAGGATCTTAGGGAGGTATGCATATGTGACTAGTGTGAATTTTAAGCCACCCAGTCCAGGACTCAAACTGTAGTCAACTACATGGAAGTCTAACTATGTAACCATTACACCATCTGTTGGTCTCCATGACCCTTTTTGTTTTTTTTTTTTTAGAGAGAGATTTTTGCTGTAGGGTGTGTTCACTCACCAAGGAGACAGAGAGACAGAGAGAAAGTAAGAAATCACTCCTGCCTCCAGGGGTAATTTATACGCTGCAATCCCTTCTCCTCCATTTGCCTCTCAGGTTTTTGGGCACAAAATAACATGCACTCAGCAGGAGTTTTAATCTACCTAGTCCAGGATTTGAACTGCAGTCAACTATGTGAGCATCCAGAGATGTAACCATTATGCCATCTTCTGCCTACCCCCCACCCCCATGGCTCTTTTAAGGTATTTCTTTTGGACAAACAGTATCTGAACTTATTCAGCCCTAAGTATGTGGTTTCTGTTACTTTGGGTTTGAAACTATTTTCAAGATCTTTACACCTACCTTCGGAAAGTTTGCCTCAATTTTCTATGATCAATATAATCTATTTCTATGTTTATTTTCCAGATATTTGAGCATCTTTATTTTTACTTTCTCTGTTTTTAGACACGTTTACTTTATAATAAACCCTTCAAATTCATCTCATATATTAAAGCATGAGTGACAGATTTCACAGAGCACGTCCACGTCATTCGTATTCTGTCCTTAGCATCTTAGTAATTGAATTTCATTTAATCAAGGAATATATTATAAGATATATTGCACTTCACATTGACCATCATTTGTGATAGGTGAAAATGTCATCAGTAGGCATAGTAGTTTTGGAAATTCTTTGTAGCTAACACAACAATTTAATTCCTTGTTTTAGAGACTTCTGTGTCCAATTACACTCTGCCCACTAGTAGCAGGAATATAAATAAAATAGATGTACACGGAAGTAGATGGATGAGTTTAAGAAGTCAGGCAGTGGTAGCCACAACCCTGATCAAAGGGTGTCTCAATGATTCGTTCCAATAGCAGTAAAAAAAAAAAAAAAAAATTAATAAATGTAAGGCGTAATGTTTCCTTTTACCTTTCTTTTTTGATCTGATGTGATCTCCACTAAAGACAAATTCCTGGTGTCACTTTATGTATCCACCTTCATCTTCCACAAGGAGAAAGAATAAACGTTCTTGCTGGCGTGGAACTCCCCTGGGTAGACCTACTACATCAACAGAGTGTAAGCACGGTCTTGGCAGAAAGTGATCAGTACAGTCCATCTCTTCATCTTTCAGTGCTTCCTGGTGATGAAAGGGATCTAGAGACTTCTAATTAATTGTACAGATGGAATAAATTCTCCATTCCAGTCATTCTTACGAAAGTCTGCATCAGAGATATTGGAAAACGTGGAGACTTCCCCCAGGTTGTTTTTCTCTCTCTGACTTGTTGCAGTGTGAATTAGCTCTCCTGAGTCCATATTTGCCTCTCCTGATACAAACTTCTGTGTCACCCGAGATCCAGAGGAATGTGAAAATGGGATGGACAGGTGGTAAGCAGCTTGCCATAAATCATTAGCAAGTCAGTTTGACCCTCATGGGGCACTGTATTTTTAGCAGTGTTATCAGCAATTAAGAGTTCCGATTTAAATTCGAGTCATCTAAAGCAAATTATCGAAATGCTGCTGAAGTGTTATACTCATGCATAGAGACTAGCGCGGTACTACTGATTCATCTATTACTAGGGTCGACTAGAGTTCTACTTTAGACCTTACTGAAGGACTGTGTTGCCAGGTATGGTTCAGCGTATTGTCCTTACGCATTTAATGTGTCTGTGCACCCCTTATTTCTGGAGAGACAGGGATAGATAGAACCTCTAATAAGTTCCCCAGTTCACAGTCCAACCCCAGCCTCACTCAGTCTGGATCACAGAGGTACACATGTGTGCCCGAAAACTCAGGGGGGTCTCAGATCCTTAATTGTGGGCCTTCCTATGTAGATCCAGCATTGTAGAATATTGTGTTACAGTGGGGCCAGCAGGTGGCAAAGTGATTTTGTCACTGGACTCCCACATGGTTGACCATGGTTCTCATCCCAGACCTGGTGACTTTTAACTCCCACCGGGCGCGTGTGCACCTCTTTCCAAGATCTCTCAAGAGGAGAATTGAAGTAGAATGGAGTGTGGTGTGACCATACCCCCAGGAGATGATTTCTCACTTTCCCTCTCACTGTTTCTATCTCTCTGTATCTCTGGTGAGTGTACACATGCCCTAAGCCAAAAACGTCTAAATTTTTTTAAAAATAAAGGTACATTTAAAAAAAAAGTAAGAGCGCTGCACCTCTGGCCTTAAGATACTTGTTTTCAGTGCCTAATCAATGCAGCTGCCTTAAAGGGATCATGTAAATATAATTGAATTGTTTTTAATTTCATTTGTTTTAAACTGTGTAAATGTGTACTAGTGGCTACTTTCATGAATACTAACTTGTCCTATAAACTCTAGACTAATAAGATATATCCTTGTGTGGTAGTTCATATGACCCATGCCCTTATTACAAAGGAAATTTGCTTTTTTTAATAATGCTTGGACATTGACCTGTCAAAGACTTTTTGTTGAAGGGGAAGTCTGAGGGGAGCCTAAAACTGAAGTGGCAATGGATGAAAGGAATATAGCATCTCAATAGATCAGTATCAAGTGGCTCTAAAAATGCAATCAAATATCTAGACCAAAAATAAATGTTATTTGGCTATCGTTTCTCCTCTGGAAATAACAAATCTTCTCATTATTTTCAACTGGGCGAATTTCACCTCTCCGTATATAAGGTATGTGTTGAGCCTGTGCATGTCTATTTATAGCCTTAAATGTACAGTTATTCATATATGGAATGTGTGAAACCAAAAAACATAAAATGTTCAGTAAAATGTAGCCTGATTGGTTTATTCCTTTTTTTTTTTTTTTTTTTTTTTTTTTAATAAGGCACATGTGCTGGCTGGAGAGAGAGTGAGAAATGATCCCTCGCCCAGAAGATAGTCATTCTGTAGTCCCTTATCCACACACACACACACACTCACTCATGTACCTGACATGTTTTTCAAGCCATCAGGTCCAGGACTCAAGCCGTCAGTTGGTGACGTGGGATCTAGCTCCTTAACCTCCCCACCACCTGCCGGCCTTAACCTGATTCATTTCAATCATTATTTAGATTATTGGGGAGGAAAAATCTCTTATCTTTTCAATGCTTTTAGGGATGTCTATATTCTTCTATAGATTTTCTTGACTTTTGGCTCTTTCACTGTATTTACTAGCTGACACTCCATTTATAATTCCATGACTGAGCCATACGCTAACATTCTCTTCATTCCTGACATCACCACTGATTTACATTCCGTGCTATTCATACTCAATATGGCACTGTTTTCTATTTGCACTGCTGAGGGGTTCAGAACGTATTCTGTGTGTTCGTGCCTCGTTCCCAGTATGACCAGAGCACGGTAACAGAGCAGTATCCCCATGAAGTCTGTGTGGTGAGACATGCCATGCAATATTTTTCCTTATCTATGAAGGAGTCAAAACCATCTATATATTATTAAAGAGTGAATTATTTTTTAAGAAAGATGTTTGCTATCGGGCGCATGCACTCACATGAATGACTGAGAGGGATAGAGAGACAGAAAGCAAGAAATCACCCCCCGGGGGATGGCCATGCCACAATCCCTTCTCCTCTATTCTCCTCTTGAGATCTTGGGTGTGCATGTATATGGCCCAGAGTGAGTTTAAGCCTCTGGGTCTGGGACTCAAACTGCGGTCAACTACATGGGAGTCCAGCTACGTAACCACTAGGCCATCTGCTGGTCCCAAGGGTGAAATATATTAAGGATACAAAAATGACTGAAACAATATTTCCGTATTTATTAACAACATACATGTGCTTAATATCTTCATTTTTTTTGTCAAAAGCATTCAGTCTTGAAAAAACTGATTCTTGGAGCTCAAAGGTTATTTTAATGAAGGAGACCCTTGTGAGGCTGGCAAAGAGTTTGGTTTCTATTCGTCGGTTTTCATCTTAACCACGTGCTATTAGAGCAATGGTTGAAGGATTTCTGGGTAACAACACTGGAGGTTATTCCCACAGCAGTGCTTTTGCTAACCTGCAGAGTCTTACCTTGATGTCCTGGTTAAATTCTAATTCGCATAATTAAATTCCACCTGCATGTCGGATTTCTTGCAGTTCCAGCCCTTCTTGCAGCCGTCTGCTCTTTCCTGTTTGGAATGGATGACCGCTGTGCCCTGTAGCACGGAGGCTGCATAACAGTGCAGAAAATGAGTCACTCTGCTCCTGTTACGGCCGTGGCAGCACCACCGTCTGCAGCTTCATTTTTCACTTCATTGTAACACTCGTGAAAGAGAACCACTTTTCCTTGTTTCTGGTCTGCTAGAAAAATAAATGCCATGGAATTCTGTACTCATTCCATTTCTGTTGAAATATATATTTATCTAGCTGCAAGTTAAAATAGTTTTTCTTTGTAGTATATGGATATAGAAAATATAGCATACTTTTGAAGATGTCAAGCAACATTCACAGGACGCAAACCTCCTTGTGTCTAAGTTTCAGTCCCTTGCGTTGTCTATTATACTCGTTAACTTATAAACTAGTATATCTGCATTCTCTTTTTCAATGTCATGTGAAAGAGAAATTTGTTCTTAAGATCTTGACTTTTTCAAAGCTATGATGAAATATCAAAATATAGGGATTGGAAAAAAACAGATTTAAAGTGTGCTTGATGTAGTAGGAGAAATAGTTTTAAAGCTAGTGATTTAAGAAGCAAACACTGATGGGATTCCATCTTTGGCTCTATTTTTTATCAAGTAGCTTAAGTTCTCTAAATGAAATTCAAATATTTGGAGTTAAATAAGTTTGTGAGGGCCAATTGGTGCTGTGGTTTTGAGGGGGTTGGATCCCACGTAGCCAGCTGCTCATTTGCATCCCAGACTGGTGACTTGACAAACACACGGGACACATGTGCAGGCCTGCCCAAAATCCTGAAAGGAGGGAGAAACGGATAGGGCATTGCTTCATGACTCCCCCACGGGGGATGATTTCTCACTTCCCCTTTCTTTCTCTGGCAAGTGTGCAATCTCTAGCAAATTCAAAACAAACAAACAAATAAGCTCAGCTACAATAGTGCATGCTGGGCAACCAGGTCAAGTTTACAGGATTATGAGCTCCATGTCAGAAACAAGTCATGGTCTTTTTCTCCTTACTTACTACTACTATTTTTAGTTAAATTCAAGATTACTACTGTTTTTAGATGTTATATTTATATATGTTTGTTTGTATTATTTATACATTTGCCTTTTACTTTTCTACAGGGCACTTTTACTCGTCAGGGGAGAGAATGGAAAAGATTCCCCCATGCCGGGGGACGGCCACACCACAATCCCTTCTACTCCACTCTTTGGACAAGTATACACACTCGCCTGGTGTGATTTTCAAACTGCCAGGTCTGGGACATGAGCTGTGATTGACCATGTGGGAATCCAGCACGTTAACTACCATGCCACCTGCTGGCGCTTTGTATTCTTTTTCCTGTTTAAGGGAGGATGAAGGTCACTGTGTACTACCTTCATAGAGAATGACTGGTAAAATCCCATTTCTGGAGGGAGAGTCATAGTGTCGGAGGAGCTCTATATTGAAGTTTGCTGAAAAACCCTGAGGAAAGGACTTATTTTCCTCATACATGAAACATAGGAGTTAAGTCATCTGATTCAGACTGTATGTGATTTCAACATGAATCCCATTACTCCCTAACTATCATCCAAAGAAAAGTAACTACTTTAAATTTAAGCTCTGTTTACAAAATTGGCATAATAGTAATGCTGTCCTACAGGCTGCCTATGAAACTGACATGAGAACGCTAACTGGGACTCCCACAATCAGCTTAAGCACATGGAGCATTTGCCCAGGAAAACTGCCCAGCACCTGAGCTTTAAGCACTTACTCTGTTTGTTGATGCACGTATGCATGAATGCATGAACACTTGGACGCATGAATAAATGAACGATTGAGTATTAAAATGATACCACAGTTTCTAAGAAAAATGGCATGAGAAAAGCTTCTGAAATGATTTCCTGTTGTGCTTGATACCTATTTAAAATGAAAAGCTTTAGACATTCTCATGTTCTTCATGGCCATTGTCCCAACCCATTGTGTTGGTAATTACATGAATATCTGAGTCTGTATATTTAAATTTGGAAAACAGGTTTATTTAACTCACAGTTTTGAAGAGCCCCGATGAAGGGGTTGCATCTGGTATGTGTCTTCTGGTTAGCAGAGTCTCAAGGCGATGTAGGGCATCAAGACAGAGCAAGGGCAGAGCATGTATTCATGTCCGTCTGTCTCTGTCTTATTCTGTCTCAAGGCGATGTAGAGAATCAAGAGAGAGCAAGGGCAGAGCGTGTATTCATGTCTGTCTGTCTCTGTTTCATTCTCTCCTTATACACTCACCAGGCTTCAATCATGGAGGCGCCCACACTGACAACCTTAATGCTAATGTTGTCCTGAAGGTCTGAGCTTTCAGGACCATTGTCACATTGAGTTTCCTCCATTTTAACCCCATCAGAACCTAACTTTAATACATTGATACTGGAGGGACACATTAAAACAAAGAAGTCATCCAAGAGTTTGAACTTTTCCAGTGAAAAGAAATTTTTCAAATTGTAAGGAACAGTAATCCTGCTACAGACATTTAAACTCATTAGAAAGCACTTGGCCGGGACCAGCAGTTAGCATAATGGCTATGTCGCTGAACTCCCATGTAGTCGACCAGCCACGGTTCAAGTCCTGGACCTGTTGGCTTAAACTCACACCGTGCGTGAGTGCGTGTATGCCCATGTGCCCAAGATCCTGAGAGGAGAATGGAGGAGAAGAGATTGTGGTGTGGCCATTCTCCCCGGGGGGGGGGGTGATTTCTCTCTTTCTGTCTTTCTCTGTCTCTCTGGAGAGCGCACACCACCTGTAGCAAAAACTCTCCAAAAAAAAAAAAAAAGAAGAAGAAAGCACTTTGCCATTCTGTGGGGGAAATTTGCCATTGTTTTTAAGAAATCTGTTTGGTCAGTTTGTTCAGAGATTTTACCCATTCCACGCAGTAGACTGTCTAAAATATTACCATTTGATTCTTATATTATTTGTGATTTAATATATACTTCATGTTCTTCTTATTAGTTTTTGCCTGTCAGAGATCTTTTTCCGGGATCAGCAGGTGGTGTAGTGGTTACATCATTGGACTCCCACATGGCCAACCATGGTTCAAGTCCTTGTTCCGGTGGCTTGAAAATCATGCTGGGCATGTGTGCATACATGCCTAAAATCCTGAGAGGAGAATGGAGAAGGGATTGCAGCATGCTCATCCTCTGAGGGGGGTGATTTCTCACTTTTTCTCTCACTGTCTCTGTCTCTCTCTCTTTCCAGTGAGTGCATGCACCGTAAGGCAAACTCCCCTCAATTTTTTTTTTGTTATTTTTCTTTGAGTATCCCTAATTTTCTTTGTGAAATAAACTTTTATTGGTTGTAATCTTGATAAAAATATTCATCAAAGTGACAGTCTGCCCCCTCTTGCACATTCCTGAGGAATTTGAACCAACTGAGATACTGAGATGTTCTCTCCCTAGATGATGACTCTTTTTGAGAATTAAAAAAAAAAAAAAAAGGCTGGAGTTGAGTGAATCACTTTTCCTCAATGGTAGAATGAGAAACATACTTTCATTAGTCATCAAGCTTTTGTTCCCTAATCTTTACTAGCTCATGTTTTATAAACAAACACACATATAAATACAAACACATGCACACAGACTTGTACATGCACTTGCGTATATGTGTCATTCTATGATATAACCAATATTTTTCAATAAATGTTTTGCTTATGTTTTTCAGAGAGAGTTTTTCAGTTACTGGCCACAATCACCTGCAATAATTAAGAAACAATTGTTCGCTGTACATAATTTAGCTTATATTTCCTTTACTTTTTATACAGTTTTAGGTTTTATCTAATTCTTAACTCAAATCCTGATATGATAAAAACATGAATGTGTAGATTTTTCTGCATTTTTAAAAGTTTCCACCTGCCTGTAAACATTACAAACATACTGTTAACTTTATAATAATACTCATGATGGAGGGACTTAGGATAATGTGTGTGAACTGGTTGGGGCTGAAACACTTTGCTGAAAATATGAAGTCTTGGAAAAACTTCAGTAACATTATAAGCAAGCAAGAATTACTTTGACATCTTTTTTTATTTTTTAATAACTATTTATTTTATTATTTATTATTCATTCATTGATTTTTTTTTTAATTTGACCAGAGAGAGACAGAGGGTGAGAGTGAGAGAGAGAAGTGAAAAAGCAAGCCACCAGGTCCAGGACTCGAACCCCGGTCAGCCATGTGGGAGTGTCCAGCACCCTAACCACCATGCCACCTGCTGGTCCCACTATGACATCTTTAGAAAGGAAAACCCTTAATAAGAACAGAGAAAGTAACAAAATATGGATAAATATATGTCATATGGCTACTTTATATATACATATATGTAGCAATATAGGCTAGTGTTGTAAAATAATTTAAAAAAATATGTGTTCAGTTAAGCATGTAGTTGTCTATGAATAGCAAAAGAGAAAAAGGAGCTAAATTGGAAATCTGCAGCTGTAAAGAAAAATATATATACTACGAGTAACAAATAGATTAGAAATGGAAACGATCAGACCTTGATTATTACTGGGGTTGGTGATGATATCCCTGCCTCTTTTAGATGATGTTTACTTATCTTCCGCAATAATATTTAATGCATTATGATGCGTTTCAACAAGTATCGTGCACACTTTTGTAAATTTTTTCTAAAAATGATTTACTTACACTAACCAAAAATCATCATTACTATCCCAATCCACTGTATTTTCAAATAAATATCTAAATATGAGGGTCTTTGCATGTACGTGTATACATGTTAGTCTGTCTACATAAGTACAAACTTCTATTATGCGCATAGCAAACAATTTGTTTTGTTCATCAAGAGGCTCTTGAGAATACTCAAGCTTCTATATAATAATTGTTGTGTTTTCTTTTTATTCAAATCCTGTGTCCAACAGTAGCACATGTTGTCTATACACACTGTGAAGACATTTTCTCCTTTTGATCATTAAAACGCATGTCATGCATTTTACCACATGTCAGGAACTGTGCTAATCATCTAAAGGTACGTTTTCTAACTTATTTCTCAGGTGATCCTATGAGGTAACATCATCTATTGTCCAGATGACAACTCTGAGACTCAGAGTCATTTAGTAACTTGCAGAGGCAGGAACGGTGCAAGTTAGACTCCAGGCATTGAGATGTTGTTGCGTAAGGTTTGCTCTGTTTTTGTTTTGCTCTCAAGCTTCAAGGGCAGCTCCAAATAAATAAATAAATAAATAGTCTATTTCTTTCATGAGTGAGAGAGCAGATGCCTAGATTTGATATCGAGAACCTTCAACAGTCTCAATGCTGAGATCCAAGCCCCAGCCTTCTGTACACTTCAAGATGGAGCCTTCCCCTGGAGGTCAGCCCAGGGACAGCCTTGTAGAGCATTGCTTTTTTTTCTGTTGCACAACCATCTGGGTCCTAGAGCCTGAGTTTTCACTCCTCTGCAACAGTGTCTGCCAGCTAGGGATCATTTGGCAATATCCAGAGGCAGGCTGGGCTGTCAGCCCTTGGTGGGAAGATGCTACTGGCATCCAGTGGGTAGAGATCAAGGGTGCTACTGTGCCACCTGCAAAGCACAGGACAGTCTCCTAGAAAAAAAGAAAGGTCTGACCCCCAATGTCAGTCCTGCTGAGGTTGAGAAGCCTTGCTCTGTTGCCTTCCCCTTTTATTTATTTTTCAGATGGAAGTAGTTTGGGTTTTCTGATGACAAAAGTAATGTATCATTCTAAAAACCCAGTCAATACAGAAAAGTAGACATTAGAAAATGAACATGACCTATAATCTCACTCTCCTGAGACAACCACAGTGAGTGTATTGGTTTATATGTGTTCAGATTTTTCCCTCACTGGACATGCACGGATTTTTCTCTCATGCTGTCATTCTTTGCTTTTCCCTTTTCAAAAGTGGAATCAGGGTGTAGATGTTGAGTTTTAAGCCCGCATTTTTACTTCACCTACTTTCTATATACATATATGTAGCAATATAGGCTAGTGTTGTAAAATAATTTAAAAAAATATGTGTTCAGTTAAGCATGTAGTTGTCTATGAATAGCAAAAGAGAAAAAGGAGCTAAATTGGAAATCTGCAGCTGTAAAGAAAAATATATATACTACGAGTAACAAATAGATTAGAAATGGAAATGATCAGACCTTGATTATTACTAGGGTTGGTGATCATATCCCTGCCTCTTTTAGATGATATTTACTTATCTTCTGCAATAATATTTAATGCATTATGATGCGTTTCAACAAGTATCGTGCACACTTTTGTAAATTTTTTCTAAAAATGATTTACTTACACTAACCAAAAATCATAATTACTACCCCAATCCACTGTATTTTCAAATAAATATCTAAATATGAGGGTCTTTGCATGTACATGTATACATGTTAGTCTGTCTACATAAGTACAAACTTCTATTATGCGCATAGCAAACAATTTGTTTTGTTCATCAAGAGGCTCTTGAGAATACTCAAGCTTCTATATAATAATTGTTGTGTTTTCTTTTTATTCAAATCCTGTGTCCAACAGTAGCACATGTTGTCTATACACACTGTGAAGACATTTTAATTCTGATTCACACCACCTTTCCCATTTGCTTTCTGTCAGAAAAATACATGCCCTGCCATCATAAATTCTACCCTGCAAACCTTTTACTTCACTGCCCTCATCCAGAGCCACGCAACTCATCACTTGACAGGATGCAAAATGTAATGGTCATGAAAGTAAAGTCTGCTAACTTTCACTCCTGACAATTTGTCAAAAGGCACATTAAAAAATAATTGGAGAGAAACTGCACAGATTTTTAAAATGTATTGAGTCATTTTTCTTCAATGCTTGACTGGTCAGCTTGCAAGATACCATTGCCTCCATTATTAACAAGCCAAGACTACCGCTTTAACAAAAGAAATAGCACTATCCTGCATTCATCTTACTCTTGGGATTCATTGCCATAAACCTCTGAGGTATCTGGAAAGTCAACAAGTGAAACAGTCCTTTAGCACATGATTAGTTTATGCTTTCAATTTACCCTTCATCAGATGAAACATTTCCACCATGTTGATTAGTAACATAAATAATACCTAAAAAGCAAATAATAACCCCCAAATATTTTCTTTCTACATTGCATCATTAACAGTTCAGAATCAACTGCTATACATGTTTTATGCATAGTTTATCATAAACAACATACTAGATTCCAGTGACATACTGTAACAGTCATACATGTCACGAAGGAGCCTACAGAAAAATAAAACGAATGGCATGAATTGAACTCTATAAAGGGGTAAAATTAATATTCTTGGAAATTTCAGGAGGGAAAAGAATACTTCCACTTTAGAGAATTGGAGATTTAGGAATCAGAGATAAATCATAATAAAAGAAGAGAAAGAATAAATTAGACTTAATTCTGTAGCAAAACAAATGAAATGAGAATAATATGCTGTTTCTTTTCCACAGAAAAATAATGTAGAGTAAAGATGATTTCCATATCACAATTATAAAGTTGTATCTGGGTGAAACATGGATTACTAATAACCAACAGGGTTTGAAATTATCAATCGAATTAGTGATATTTCACAAGATTGCTGTAGTTGCGAAATACGTGTACTAATTAAATTACAGCAAGAATTACCACAAAGTCATGTTAATTATTTCCAGACCTGTTGCAATATATGTGATTTAAAAAAAAATAAGTAATAGCAAATTTCTTTCTTTTTTTTGGGGGGGGGTACAGGTTTTTGCCTTAGGGCATGTGTGCTCACCAGAGAGAGAGATGGAGAGAAAGAGACAGTTAAAGGGAAAGTGAAAAATACCCCCTGGGTGGGTAGCCACTTTGCAATCTCTTCTTCTTCTTAGTTCTTGGACACACACACACACACACACACACACACACACACATGCACCTGGTGTGAGTTTCAAGCCACCGGGTCCAGGACTCAAACCCCACTTAGTCTAGCAACATAATTGTTATGCCATCTACTGGTCCTGGTAGCAAATTTCTTTATAATACTCTAATAAGAGAATAGTTGACCAAGATAATGGTTGATACATTTCTGAATAAAATTAATTGAAATATTGTCAAATGTTTTCACAGATCTTTTTTAGATAAAATATTGTGGAATCAAAAAATACCTCTAGTGACTTGTATCACTGATAAATATATACCACTTCCTGTAAAGTATTAATATTCATGATTAAAGTGATGTAATGTTCTTTTTTTTTTTTTTTTGGTCTTTTGCTTCATGAACTTTCCTCTTCTAATTCACTAAGTAAATTAAGTCTGTACTTTAAAGAAAATTTGGCAGATCCCATCGGTCTTTAAATGACCACTTCTGGAAAACAACAAATACTTAGCTGAAATGACTATTAAATGGATTAGAGTCTTGTATTCAGAGAATATCAGTCAAATAGTAAGTGTTTAATCTCTTGTTCCCATCACTGATGGGTAATAATTCCTGACAAAAATCCAGTGATATTTCTCAAAGACAGGAATGGGGAAGTTCTCATCATATATCCTTGCATTGCATAATGTATCGGAAATTCCTTATGATCACATTTTATCTTCACATAATTTAAGATGAATACTTTTCCAAGTTCGTTGTAATCATTGCTGTTTTAAAAAAATCTTCTGTCTCTGTTATTTCTCCATCATATTAAGCTGAGATAACATGCTTTATGCCTCAAGTTGAATAAAACACAGACATAAAAAATAGATGGCATGGAGGTTAAGGTGGCTAAATCCCACAACTAGGCTGAGTGGCTCAAGTCCCAGACCCAGGGTTTGAAAATCTCGCAAGGTGCATGTCCATGTTTGTTTGCCATGTATGCCCAAGATCTGCAGAGGAGAATGGATAGAGATGTGGTTATCCCCCCTGCAGGGTCACTTTCTCATTCTTTCTTTCTCTCCCTCCCTCTCTCCTTCTCTCTCCAGTGAGTGCATGTGCCCTATAGCAAAATACTATATATATCCTAATAGTGATACCAACCGTACGTGGTTAACTGCATAACTATTTCATTGGCTTGGTCTTAGTCAGAAATCTAACATTTAGCTTCTGTTCCTACTTTGAATAGTCACGTTACATCACTAACAGCCATGGCAGCTTAGCCCACTGTGAACCTTAAACACCTAACACCATGATTAAATGGTTGTCACAAGACACTTTGATTAAATATTCTTCCTGTAGCATGTAGACCAGACGGCCTAACAGACTGATAAAATCTAAAAATGTATGTTTAAATCTTTCTCCCTGAACAAGACAATTTATCTTCAAAGACAAATTCAAGAGGTAGAAATAAATTTGGTGATGATGCGGACTCCCCGACATCAATAAGAATGTATTTTGAGATGCTCTGTCAATATTAAAACTGGATGTCTCTTTTTTAAGTATTTATTTAATTTTGTTCACTATTATTATTTTTTTTAATTTGCTATAGGGCATGTGCACTCACCAGAGAGAGTAAGAGAAAGCAAGCCAGCAGGTTCAGTAGTCAAACCGTGATCGACCACGTAGGAACCCAACGCCTCAAGCACCATGCCATCCACTGACTTACCAGAAGTTGCTGACATGAACCCTGGTGTTATATTTGCCCACTCTCATATAGCCTCATCCCCTTTTCTCTTTAAAAATTCTCGACCCTGATCAATAGAGGAGGGGAATCTCAGAGAAATATTCTCTCTCCTCTCCGGGTGACACCATCCGAATAAAGCATTCCCTTCAGGGAACTCTTGTTGCTACAAGGACACATGGCTTTTTCTGTGAGTGAGTTGACCCAGCTCCCAAAACTTTGGTTTGGTAACAAAATGATGCAGATTTTATCACATTTTTACATCTTCAAATTGAGTAAACGGTTAGTATCTGAAGTAGTAAGGAAAATAAATTCAAAATTCTTTGAGTCAGACATCAATAAGAAGGTTTTTCAACAAAGTTAATTAATTTTTTATTTCAAGAAATACTAGGTAGTCCGCTGGCTAGCTCCACAGTGCAGTGGAAATGTACTGCTCGAGAGAAGCTGATTCCCACACGGGAACTGAAGTTCAACTTCCCAGCCAAGTCCACCTGAAATACTCCAGGCTCATCTCCCAATTCCCTAAGATCCAACCTCTGCAGGACAGGGTGGAAGGAAGGGGATGGCAGTGTGACAAGACTCTGCGGAAGGTGCTCATCCTTAGCTCTCTCTTCAACTTCATCTCTCTCATATGCATGTGTGTATGTTTTATCATGAAAATGAAAACAACAATTAAGATACATTAGGTAATTTACAAACCAAATAAAATTCAAGTCTTAAGGCAGTTCACATTTCATAGAAGAAGCTCATACAAATTCAACATCATTTTCATTTATACTTTTATAACTAATGTCCTCTTATAATCAATTTCAATTTAATCATTATAATGTTTAAGTTTTGCAATATTTAATATGTCCATTTTGCATTCCTTACAATGATGTATTCAAGGGTCTCGACCACCGAAGATCCTCTGCCCAGACTTCACCATGCTGCTCCCCAGTTTAGCCAGAAGTCAAGATAAGCCAACCAGCTCTCATCTATATTTGAGTTCTGAGGAGCGCTACTCGGGGATCAGGACCTCTGAAGACCCTCTGCCCAGACTTCACCCTCCTGCTCCCCAGTCTAGCCAGGAGCCAGGTTAGAGCATCTGACTTATTCTCTGTCTTTTTCCATCTCTCTCTCTTTAATTTTATTATGTTTTTAATTTTTAAACTTAGCTCTCAGGTGCTCTTTTGTCTTTCTAATTTTTACCTTTCCCTCTGCCACCATAGCATAAGCCAATCAGCAGTGATCTGTATTTGAGTTCCCAGTGGCCCTATCTGCACTGTGCACCATGTGGTTTACATTTTTTGACAAAAATTTGTTTTCTTTCCCTTTTTCTTATTGTGTTTGTCTTGTTTTTCCCTCTTCTTTTTTTTCTCTTTTCTGCTATTTCTTTTCCTTTCCCTTTTCTTTTTACCTTTCTCATTTTTCTGCCTCGCCTCCATACACTGATTTTCTAGACAGGTCCAGTAACCAAATATCTGAATACATTTAAGGTCAGATTAATCCTCGATTTTCATGTAATCAGTTGTACAAAGGGAGAAAAACAGTACTGTTTACAGTCTGAAGGTAACTTCCTTCTGCATTCCTCTGATTGTTCAGATTTAACTCCAAAAAATAGGAAAAAAAATGTATAATCCTTCAGATGGCCAGAAACCACTGCAGCAGCACAAAAAAACACAAGAAATGAAGAAAATATCTGTCCTCTAATGGAAAAGAATATCTCCTCTTCCTCCACAGAGAATACAAGAGAACTCATGGAAATGTCAGATAAAGAATTTAAAATATTCAGGGACCAGCAGTTAGCGTAATGGCTATGTTGCTGGACTCCCATGTAGTCGACCGTGGTTCACGTCCCGGACCCAGTGGCTTAAAACTCACGCCGGGCATGTGTGCGTGCGTTCCCAAGATCCCAAGAGAAAAATGGAGGAGAAGGGATTGTGAGATGGCCATCCCCCCGTGGGGGGTGATTTCTTGCTTTCTCTCTCTCTGTCTCTCTCTGTATGTCTGGTGAGCACAAGCGCCCTATAGCAAAAGAAACCTCTCAAAAAAAAAAAAAAAGAAGAATTTAAAATATTCATACACACAACGCTAACAGAGATGCAAGAGAATAGAGACAACGAACTCCTGAATTCCTGATGATGCAAAAGAAAAGAGACACCGAGTTGCAGGAGGTGAAGTTCTTGCACAATCTGAAAGAGGAGATACACATTATAAAAAAGAATCAAACAGAATTGTCAGAGATGAAAGCTATAAAATAGGAAATCAACACTTCCATTGAAAGTATCAAAAGTAGATTATATCAAGCAGAAGACTGAATCTCAGATGTAGAAAATAGAACATCTGACCTAGAAAAATTCACCAAAAGACTGAGAAAATAGCCCCCCAAAATGAGAATAACATACGAGTCATACTAGTTACCGTTAAACACCCAAACATCTGGATCATCAGCATCTCAGAAGGTGAAGAAACTAATAAATGTATTGATAGTCTATTCTATGAAATCCTGGAAGAAAATTTCCCAAACCTAGAGAGGCAGTCAAATATGCAGATCCAAGAAATACAAAGGACCACACATAGAATCAACCCAAGAAGATCTTCCCCAAGGCACATCATAACCAGATTGATCAAAAGCACAGACAGAGACAAGACACTAAAATTGGCAAGAGAGAAATGTCCAGTTACTTTCAAAGGATATCCCAGAAGGTTAATGTTGGGCCTTTCATCAGAAACAATGCAAACAAGGAAAGAATGGGAAAATATATTCAAAGTGTTAAGTGAAAAACAATTTCAACCAAGATTATTATATCCAGCAAGATTATCCTTCATATGGGAAAAAAAGATTAAAATCTTCTCAGATTAAAAAAGCCTGAAAGAATTTACTAACACCAGACCAGCTCTCCAAGAAGTGCTGATTGGAGTGCTATACCAGGAAAATTAAGTCAGATACACAGAAATAAGAGTACAAGAAACAACCAAGAGGATGACCAGCCCAATGGTAGGGTGAAGTCTGGAGGTGAATGATAATTTAGAGTTTAAATGAAAAGATCAGATTAAAGTAACACTGCAAATTAAATAGAAGAGAGATTAATTATGTGAGTCTGAAATAGTGAAATCAATTTACTGATTTTCTTCAATGCTTTGATTTCCATATTTAAGGATTTTTGTCTTGTCTTGAAGACAGATTCATCTACCTACTATTTGAACTGAATCTTAACCTTTTTCATGGATTTAAGTTTTAAGCAAATTTCTTTTTAACATTTTTTTTATTTTGATCTATTAAAACTAAAACTTTTTTTTTGAAATTAAAAAATACATTAAAATACCTATTAATACCTGGTTAATGACTGCAGTGAGCTATATAGCTCCAGAGAGGTGCTATTTTATGGTATGCTTTCTTTATTTACTGAGGTTTATGCCTAAAGTCAGGCATGCATTCATAAATATGTATATAGCAGCTGTGCTTGCTATTGAAAGTCTTTCAATTAATTAAGATCTTAAGTGAATCAATAAAATGTGAAAAAAATGTGTGGAAAACAACTGTACATGCCAGAGACAGTGTGGAAGAAGGGGAACAGTTGGCAGAGGGTGAGAGGTAGGAAATAAAGGGGGAGGCAAGCAAAATATGTAAGGAACAAGAAACAGAAAATTATTTTTTGATGATAACATGTATGGTAATGTATGGTAATACATTGAATATTGAGCCAATATTCAATGTATACTGGATGGAAAATATAATTTTATAAACTGTATTGATGTACAGTGAATGACTGTAAATAAATAAGCTAATTCATTAATAATTAATTAATAAGAAAAGAAAGAAACAACCCCAAAAAACAATTTTATATTCAATACTGCACACTTATTAAAAGAAAATGTTAAAAATATAATAAATATGTTTTTGGCTCTACTTATACAATAGTAGACATTTTGGAAAATGTGAAATATATAAAAACTGAATATTTATTGAACAATATCTTAAATAATATTATTTGGCTTGAGAATCCTAAAATTTATCAGAGATAAACCTTTATGATTTCTGTTTTGCTAATAAGTAAATAGGTCACTAATTATTATTAAATTATAACCAAACAAAAATGTGACCATTTCTTTTTAATTATTTTATTTTATTTTATTTTATTTTATTTTTTTAGTATTGCTATAAGGCACATGTGTTTGTTTGTGACAGAGAGAGAGAGAGAGAGAGAGATCTCCCCCTAGGAGGAATGGCCATGTTGTAACTGCTTCTTCTCTTTGTGTCTCTCAGGATTTTTGGGCATGCATACACATGCAGCAGCATGATTTTCAAGCTGCTGGGTCCAGGACTCAGGACTGTGTCAGGACTCAGCCATGTGGGATCCAGTGCTTCAAACTCCTCCATACCACCTGCTGGCCCCTTTTAAATTTTAACAAAGTTGAAAATATTTAGATCAGTTCAGGATTTTCTTAAATTTTTTGTTCTTATAGGAATATCTTTCTAGAAAACTAACACCAAAGTTGTTTCATAATTGTCAGTTACCTTTTCCTTTTTTACTAAGAAATAAATATGGGTATTAATAAAATAGAAAAGAATTATAGTGGAATTTCACTTTCTCCACTTATGCCTTCATTATCTTCTGATCTCAAATAAATGAAATTAATTTCTTTAAAATTTAGTTTTCTTTGAAAAACACCTAAGAACCCACACTGACAAAAAAATACATAAGACCTTACTTTGTTCATGGAATTAACCCTATCTTTTGACCAAAGGAATACAGAAATACCTGACCTTAGTATTCTATTCCTTCTTTACATATTAATTAATAAAATCCAATGAAAACTTTTTTTTTGAAAGATTGTCACTACAGATCAGGCACTTACGCTCACTGGAGAGACAGAAAGAGTTAGAAAGCAAGAAGTCACCCTCCCATGGGATGGCCATGCTGCAATCTCTTCTCCATTCTCCTCTCAAGATCTTGAGCACACATGCATATGCACCTAGAGTGAGTTTTAAGTAGTCAGGTCTGGGACTCAAACCATGGTCAACCGTGTGGGAGTCTAGTGGCATAAACATTACACTATCTACTAGTCTCAAAGATATTTAATAATTGGATGATCATTCCTCTTATCATACTAAGGACCTAAATTTAAATATCTCAACCTTTGGACAACATAAACCATTTTGTTGATAGAATAATTAATCAGATATGTATGTGCATAATATACATCAGCAAGAAGCACCAGCTTAGATAAAGCAATGCATTCTTAAAAGAGTGGTGGTCCACAGACATTTTTTTTGTCTCCCTATTTTTAATTTAAGTAAACTAGTTTCGTTTCCTATTTAGCTCTTCCAAAAAATATTTTAAAAAATATTCATGTGTTTATTTCTTCCACAAGTTAGAGAGATAAAGCACCATCTACAGGATTTTGATGCAATCTACCCCGCCTTCAGCCAGTCTGGCAAACGGGCATGTTTGTTACCAGTAAACCAGGGAAGTCTCTTGACACAACCATGGAATCTTTCCACACGGTCCGCTTCACAGACCATTGTATTTTACTGTTATCCAACTGTCCAACCCTAGCAAAGTAACAAATTTTAATATTTTAGAATCTATTTAAGAAAGGGTCTAAAATCCAATGCATATATGTAGCTCTAATCAAATTGCAGTAAAGGGAACAAGTGTCAAGCAAAAACATTATTATCCAATCCCTTTCTTCCATTGCTATTATCGTTTCCTGATCATTTGTCCATCAAATATATCAATAACTGACAGAAAGTAGGAAGTGGGCTTGGTAATTTGAAAAGAGGGGACAATGAGGCTGAAAAGAGTAGAAAATGTAAAAGTCTGTAAATTCGATTCCATGAGGAGATTTGAAAGTTCTGAGCACAATACATCTGAACATATTTTTGTATCAGTAATCAGATCTGAATATCTGAAAAAGTTTATTGTAAGATAATTAAAATAATATAATTACAAAATAAAATGTCTTATAATTAAGGAGATGACTATGCAGTTGTGTTTGCCTGGGTAAGTCCAAGTTTAAACTCACTTTCTTGGCATGATATTTAATAATATTGCCTCTAACTTCCAAATGTAAAACAAATTATGATAAACCTGTTATAATCCTTATATTATAGTGGTTTGCTAAAGAGTGGAGTCTAGGATAAGGATTCCCAGCCCCCAGGCCAGGGACCAGTGATAGTCTCTGTCCTGTTGGATGCTAGGCTGTGCACCAGGGTAGGTGTGCTGGGCCACAAGGTGAGGGGACGGGTGGTCGAAGAGCCAACCAGGGATGTTCTCTCTGTAGTCGCCCCCTGCTTGCATTACCATCTGGGATCCACCATCCTTCTGATCATTGGAGGTACTGCAGTCTTAGGGGAGTGTGAACCCTGCTGTTCTGTGATTGTTTCACTGTACACTGCAGTGTGGTAGTGGTGGAATGAGGGCAGGTGGGTGTGGTGAACTTGCTCATTCCAGAACCAATACCTCCACCCCATCCATGGAAAGGTAGTCTTCCCTTAGACTGGTCTCAGGTGCTGGGGAGATTGGTGGCCACTGGTCTAGAAGATGTGCTAGAAACACTAACCTGAGAAACTTTTAGGTAAAGTAGTTAAGTATTTGTTTCTCGGGGCTAGCAGATGGTGTCGTGGTTAAGGAGCTGGACTTGCAGATGGCAGACTGCTGTTCAAGTCCCAGACCTCATGGCTTAAAAATCATGCTGAGCACCTCTGCATACATGCCCAAAATCCCAAGAGGAGACTGGAGGAGAAGGGATTGTGATATGGCCATGCACTATGGGGAGGGTGATTTTTCCATTTCCCTCTCTCTGTCTTGTTCTCTCTCTCTCCAGCCAGCCCACATGCCCTATGGTAAATGTTACAAAAGCTTTTAAAAAATGTCTGCTTCTGAGAATATGTCATAGCTTAAATGTAAAAAGCCTAAGAAAATAAACTTATTATAATTGTGCACTCTAGTATTCCTTTTTAGAAACACTGACCGGGTAAGATCTTTAAAAACAAAACCCAAAACTATTTTTTATGCATTAGTAGCTAATGATATACCATTTTATGAGACTTGCATACTGGAACACAGTCATGTGACATATTACTGGTCCAGGAGGAGATCATGCCCAGCCATACATTTCGCAGTAAAGGCTGAGTTCTTCGTCTGATGGAAATTAAGATGTATTTTGACAAAATGGAAGATAAACAAGATCTAGGGGAGGAAGGTAGTGCATTTTATGCTAAGGCATGATCAAGCTCTCCGGATATCAATGTTTCAGCTAGTTTCTTCAACTTCTCATTTGCTTTTACTCCCTGAATTCAATAGATAATATTTCAAAGAAGGGGATACTAGTGACTTAAATTACTGACTCACCGTTAAGCTTTGAAAGTCAACCTATTATTTTACTTGCTTGAAAGAATAATCATAAAAGTTAGGTTTTACCATGGATGCAAAAGTTTATTCTGTATATCTTAACTTCACTTATATTTCTGGTAAACTTATGTCATAGACTTGACCATAGAACAAGCCTATGCCCTGTGAAAGAAGATAGCGAAGATGTGTCATAAGGGGACTAGCAGGTGGCGTGGTGGTTAAGGTGCTGGACACTCCCACATGTCTGACCACAGTTCAAGTCCAGGACCTGTGGCTTGCTTACTCGCTTTCTCTCTCTCTCTCTCTCTTTCTGTGTGTCTCTCTCTGGTCAAATTAAAATACATGAATAAATAAATAAAATTAAAAATAAATAATTATTTTAAAAAATATATGTCATGAGAATATTTTCAGTATTTAGTTGCAGTAGTTTCTACTATATAGAAGCCATGTGGGAGGGCAGTCAGGTCTAACATAGGAGAAAAAAGAAAGGAGAGGGAAAATGGAAGAAAAAGATTTTTGTGTGTCATGAGGTAGTGATAATTTGACAATCTAAATCTTTCTTTTTCGTTTTTATAAAAACAGACAGAAAACTTGGGACCAGCAGATGGCATAATGGTTATGTCATTGGACTCCAACATAGTCGACTGTGGTTCAAGTCCTGGACCCAGTGGCCATCCCCTCAGGAGGTGATTTCTCACTCTGTCTTTCTGTCTCTTTCTGTAACTCCAGTGAACACACACATCCTATATCAAAAATCTCTTCAAAAAAGAAAAAAGACAAAAAACTGCGAATGAGGGAATGCACTGGAGAAATAATTGGATTGGTTATACCTTGATGTTTGCCTGTGTTCACACAGTTTTAAAGATGGACTGAGGGTCAGCAGGTAGCATGGTGGTTACCATGTGAACATTAGTCTCACATCTTTATCTTAATGTATGTTATTTTGAATTTATCTGAAAAACAAAGCACAAAAGTAATACAAAGAAGGAACAAGAAATCATTAACAAACAATTATATCAGCTGATGCAGGAAATGAGTAATTATACCATGTATAAAGAAAAATCAATGCTCACTTGTAACATTCTCTATCAAGAAATTTCAAGGCAATAAAAGAAAGCACTTTCTTTACTAATAGAAGGTAGATAACCAAAGATGAAATGCTCAATAGAACAAGACAAGGACAATTCTTGATTCTAAAACAAAATCTAGAAAACTCAGGACCAGCAGTTAGTGTAATGGCTATGTTGCTGGACTCCCACATAGTTGACCACGGTTCGAGTCCCGGACCCGGGGGCTTAAACTCACGCCGAGCGTGTTTGCGTGCGTTCCCAAGATCCCGAGAGGAGAATGGAGGAGAAGGAATTGTGGTGTGGCCATCCCCCCTGAGGGGTGATTTCTCACTTTCTGTCTCTCTGTCTCTCTCTGTCTGTCTGGCAAGTGCACGTGCCCTATAGCAAAAACCTCTCGAAAAATAAAATAAAAATACGAATTTGATATATCACAAATTGGGGATGGAAATAAAGGTATTCTAGAGGGAAACAAATTTATAATGCTTAATACTTAATTCTGAATCAAAAAGTTTCAAAATTAACTAAATTCTCCCCCATAAGAAGCTCATAATCAAAGAATAATTAAACACAAATTATTTATAATAAATAATAAACCATTATATATGCTATAGTATTTTTATCCATTCATTCTTTGAGACACACTTGAGTTAGTTCCATATCTTGGATACTATGAATAATGCTACAATCAACATGGGAGTGCATCTATGTTGGCAAGATGATGGCTGATTTCAATTCTCCTGGGCTTAGGCTCAGAAGAGAAATTACTGAGTCACGTGTTTCTTTTAATTTCTTTAGTAACCTGAATACTGTTTTTCATAATGGCTGTACCAATCTACAATCCCATGAGTAGTATACAAAAGCTCCCTTTTCTCCACACCGTTGAAAACATTTGCTACCTTTTGAATTTTCACAGTAGCCATCTATTGGCTATGAACTGCTACTTCATGGTGATTCTGATTTGCATTTCCCTGATGGTTTATGATAGTGAGTACCTTTCCATATACCTGTTTGCTATTTTCTTGTCTTTTTTGGCAAAATGTTTTCAGTTCTTTACAAATTTTGGATATTAACCCCTTATCAGATACATGTTTGGGAGTTTTTTTTTCCCAGTCTGTAGATTGATATTTTTTTTGATTTACTATTTCTTTTGCTTCATAGTTGCTTTATAGTTTGATATACAATTGTTTCATTTTTTATTTTTGTTTTTATGGTATGGACTTTTGGTATGATACTCAAAATGTCATTGCCAAAATTAATATATAGAGACTTTTCTCCTATGTTCTCTTTTCCAAGTTTTACAGTGTCAGATCTTCAATTTTATTAATTTTGAGTTGATTTTTGCATATGGTGTAAGATAAAGATCCAATTTTGTTTTTTCTACAAGTGGAAATAGAATTTTTCACACCATTTATTAAATACGATTTTCTCCCTTGTGTCCTGTTGATACCCTTGCCAAATATTATGTGACTGTTTCTACTAGGGGGTCTCCAAAAAGTCAGGAACAATGCATATTGTAAAAAAAAAATTACACAAATTTCATTTTCTCCACACACAAGTAAACTCATACTTTAGTTTCACTTTTTTACTACCATTTTGAAGCATCCTTGTATACTACTTTGAGCAGTATAGACCTTTTAACAGTATTAATATTTTCATTCCATGAATGCAGGATTTTTTTTTTCCACTCATATATATCCTTTTCAATTTCTTTTTTTCATTAAAGTTTTATAAGTTTTAAGTGTACAAATCTTTCACTTCTCTGGTAAGTTTGCTTCTAGATATCTTTTCCATATTATCAAAAAATTTTAACTCATTTTTTAGTAAAATTGTTATTTGTGCTGAAAAATTTGATTTCTGTACATGATTTTATATCTTGTAATTTTAAAGAGATTATTTATTAATTCTAACATTTACTAGTTCTCTTGTGACATCTTTATGCTTTTTGTTTTGTTTTGTTTTTACTTTTTGTTATAGGGTGCGTGTGCTCACCAGAGAGAGACAGTGAGAAGAAAAGTGAGAAACCACACTCCTCCCAGGAGGATGGCCATGCTGCAATCCCTTCTCCTCCAGTATCCTCTCAGGATTTTGGACATGTGTGCCCACATATCTAGCAAGATTTTCAAGCCACGATGTCTGAGACTCAAACAAGGCAGCCAGACATGTGAGATCCAGTGCATTAACCTCTACACCACCTGCTAGTTAGTTTTATGTTTTTGCATATAAGATAATGTCATCTACAAATAGAGCATTTTACTTTTTCCTTTCCAATTTTTTTTTTGGAGAGGTTTTCGCTATAGGGCGCGTGCGCTCGCCAGACAGACAGACAAAGACAGAAAGTGAGAAATCACCCCCCAGGGGGGATGGTCACGCCGCAATCCCTTCCCCTCCATTCTCTTCTTGGGATCTTGGGCACACACGCACACACGCCCAGCTTGAGTTTTAAGCCACCAGGTCCGGGACGCGAACCGCAGTCGACTACGTGGGAGTCCAGCGACATAGCCATTACGCTGACTTCTCGTTTCCTTCCTTTCCAATTTTTATGCCTTTTATTTCTTTTTATTGTCTAATTGCTCTTACTAGTAATTCTGCTATTATGTTGAATAGAAATAGAAAGAGTGAAATGAGATCTTCCCGTCAGCCACAATATGAATGAGCCCAAAGGAAATCATGCTAAGTAAAATAAGCCAGAAAGCAAGAAAGCCTTGTATGACATCATTAATATGTGGATTTTTTTTTTAATTAAAAATCAGAGTCAGCAGGTGGTGTGGCGCTTAAGGAGCTGGATCTCACATGACCAACTACATTGATCTAGTATATAACCCAGCAGCTAGAAATTCACACAAGGAACATGTGCATGCTTGGTCAACAATCCTGAGAGGAGAACGAGGGAGAAGGAAAAGCAATGTGACCATCCCCCCAGGGGGGAGGGTAACTTCTCACTTTCCCTCTTTCTCTGTCTCTGTTTCTCTCCAGTGATGACACGTGCCCTAGGACAAAAATCTATTTAATAAATAAATAGATGGGCTTCATTTATTTTTATTTACCTTTGATATCTCTGTTCTGTTTCATTGGTCTGTGTGTTTGTGCTTTGTTTAGTTTTCAAGTAGCATGCTGTATTGGTTATCATAGCTTTATAATATATTTTAAATTCAGATAGTGTGATGCCTCCAGCTTTGGTAATTTCTGTCTCTCTAACCCCATACATACAGGATATTTTTTACTATTTAAATTCTTCTGTGAATCTAGACAAATATTATAATAATTTTTTTATGTTTCTGTGAAGAATTTCATTGGTATTTTGATATGTGTTTTACTGAATGTGTAGATTGCTTTGGGTAGAATAAATTTTCATTTTTTCTTTTTCAATTTATTTCACCAGTCTTTTATAGTTTTTACTTTAAAGATCCTTTACTTCCTTGGTTAAAAGTGTCCCTAGATTAAATGTCCTTAGATAGCAATTAAAAATAGTAAATGGGATCGTTTTCTTAATTTCTTTTTCTGGGAGTTCGTTATTGATGTATAAGAACACTACCAATTTTTCTGTGTTAATTTTCTATTCTGCTACTAAATTACTAAATTCATTATAAGTGATACTGAGCTTTTTTTAAAAAAATATTTATAATGTTACTTGTAAACAAGAACAATTTGACTTTTTCCTTTCCACTTTGGTGGCTCTAATTTCTTATCTTGACTAATTGCCCTAGCTAAGACTTCAAGTATTATGTTGAATAAGAATAAAGAAACTGGATATCTTTGCGTTTTTCTTATTCTCAGAGGAAAATCTTTCATCTTTCTCACATTCAACATTGCTATCTGTGGAATTTTCATATACAACCTTTTATAGGTTAGGATATTTATCTTCTATGCCTAATTTGTTGAAACTTTTCAGAACATTTAGTAGAAAAGGACAGTATCTTCAATAAATGCTAATAACAAAATTGGATATCCACGTTAACAGAAAACAAATTAGTTCCAAATCACTCCCCATATGCAAAAATTACTCTGAGATTGATTAAAGATTAAAGATTCCCCCCCTCCCCATCAAATGAGGGAGGAAAAAGAAAATATGTGACATGTTTCAGAACATTAGATTGAAAACATATTTTTAAATAACACAAAATCATAGACAACAAAAGAAAATAGATAAATGGTATTACATAAAACTAAAAAGAGCTTCTGCACAGAAGTCAACTGAGCGAAGAGATGACTTAGAGAATGGGAGAAAATGTTTGCAAGTTATATAACACAAATATACAAAGAATGAAAAAACTCACCAGCAGAAATTTCAAATAATCTAATTCAAAAGATAGTCAATCAATGTCAACAGACAATTCTAAAAGCACACACAAATGGTCAACAAGTACTTTAAAAAATGCTTAAGTGATTTATTCATGAGGGAAATTCAAATCAAAATCACAGTGAGGTATGACATTATCCCAGTTGGAATAGCCAGTATAAACACACACACACTCACACACACACACACACATACACACATACACACACACACACACACACACATACACACATACACACACACACACACA
>NW_006160225.1:1040001-1041658 GCF_000334495.1 Tupaia belangeri chinensis | reverse complement strand
ACACACACACACACACACACACACACACACACACACACACACACACACACACACACACACACACAGCAAACAACAAATGCTGATGTGGATGCAGAAAAGGGGGAACTATTGTGTGCTGATAGTAGAAATGAAAACTGGCAGAGCCATTATGAAAAAAATATGACAATAACACAAAATCTAAAAATAGAATCACCTTGTGATCCAGTCATCCCACTTCTGGGTATATATTCCAAAGAAAAAAATCAGTATGTCAAAGAGATATCTGTTATCCCATGTTTATTGAAGCAGTATTGATAGCCAACACGAGATCAGTGTATATCAACATATGAATGGATAAAAAATGTATAGTGTATACATACAATAGGTTACTATTAAGCCATAAAGATGAAGAAATGCCATCTTCTGAGGCAATGTGGATGGTTGTTCAGGAACTTATGCTAACTGAAAAAGGATAGGCACTGAAAGACAAACCACATGCACTTACTCATTAGTGGAAGCTAAGGGCTATGCTCACAAAGAAGTGGGAAGAGAATGTACAGAATGGATACCCAAAGCTGGGAAGGTGCATGTGGAGGCAAGAATATGAAGAACCTGATCAACAATACATTTCAAATTGTTTAGAGAATAAATTCTGAAATGCCATAGCATAGAAGAGCAACTATAGTTGGTGAGAATTCATTGTATATCTCAAAATAGTTAGAAGCTAGACAACAGAAACATGATAACTGTTTTAGACTGTTTATTGCCCTGTTTTGATCTAATACACATATTTAATAAAAATATACTCCATAAATATATGCAATTATTAAATGTCAGTTAAGATTATAATAAAAAATGTGGAGAGAAGGCAATCTGAAAACATGTGATAAAAACATGTAGCATGTAGATACGTGCAGAAATGCGCTTCCATAACCTACACTAGAAGGACTATTGAGAAGCATCTGCCTACAAAAGCAGAATCTGCTGCTGTCAATGGTTATCTTACTGTTATTGTTGATATCCAATACCCCAATCTGGCTAAAAGAAGTCACATGCACTTATCTGATTGTCTCCGAAAAAAGGATCAGAGAAACTATATGATACCAGTCATTCACACATCTTCAGACGATAGCGTAATGGCTATGTCGCTGGACTCCCACGTAGTCGACTGTGGTTCGCGTCCTGGACCCGGTGGCTTAAAACACGCTGGACGTGTGTGCGTGCGTGCCCAGGATCCCAAGAGGAGAACGGAAGAGAAGGGACTGTGGCGTGGCCATCCCCCCTGGGGGGTGATTTCTTGCTTTCTGTCTCTCTCTCTCTCTCTGTCTGTCTGGCCAGCGCATGCGCCCTATAGCAAAAACCTATCTTAAAAACAAAAACAAAAACTGGCTTTATATTCCAGTTCCTCCTCTCCTATTCTCTTTGCATTCCACTTCCTTTTTCCCCATTCCCTTTGCATCCCATTTTCCCCTTGCCCATTTTCTGCCCTTTAAAAGAATAAACTTGAGGCTGGTTCTGGTCACAGCTTCTCCATCAGAGAAGCTGTGCCCACCTGATCCTCCTTTTTCTATACTTGTGTGTCTTTGTGTGTTTATTATTGTGTCTATTTCTTTTTTTTTTTTTTTTTTTTGGAGGGTTTTTGCTATAGGATAGGGCATGCGGGCTGCCGAAAAAAGGA
>NW_006160225.1:1028806-1039707 GCF_000334495.1 Tupaia belangeri chinensis | reverse complement strand
TGAGCTGGTCCCACCAAAAACAATAATTGGGCACATATTTGCAAAACTGTTTCTGAACCCCTTATATTGTTGAAAGTATTTACATGTTTTGTTTTTTTATTGGACAACAACACAATGGGGGTCCAGAGTAGGACAAAGTATTCTCTCCTAATCAGATCGTACCTTCAGGACTCTGCAACCACACAGGAATGGTGACTGGTAGGAGCAGATCCTGCTCCTGGCCATGGGTAACCCAGAGAATATCCTCTGTAATCTGGTCTTTCTCAATGTGGCTATTGACATTTGGGTGTAAATACTTCTGTATTATGGGGAAGGGGTCTGCCCTGAGTGCTGTAGGCTATTGTTGTATAACTGGCCACTGCAGACCAATGTTCATAGCACCGCCCCACTAATGACCACCCTGAATATCTCCGCATTGCAAATGGTGCCTGTTGGGAGGTGGCTAAGTACCCCTGAGAACCACAGCTCTCCTTCACCCCACCTCCCAGTTCTATGTAGTTTTCTCCCACTCATCCTGAACACCTTTTTACTGGATTCTTCCTGGATCCCCTATGGGAATGCCAAGTCCTTCCCAGTGTAGCTACCAATTCCCAGGACCAGGTAATTTCCCTTTAACTCTAGGTGTCTTGCATTGTCTTGACTTTCAGCTTCATCTCTTCACGGTAGTGAGTTTGTTGGGCTCTGCCAGGATCCCTTCCCAATTCCACAGTCAAATAAAATGGTGAAATTTTAATACTTAACTTCCTTCCACCAAATTCTGTCAAGTAACACCGTCTTTCATTGCCTAATAATCCTTATCAAGGACCATAACCAAACTTTGTAGCAATCTTAAAAATATTTCTTGATGGTAGAATTATGAATGACCATGGGACATGAATCTCTCCAGCAGCCCGGAGACAGTGATCTGGGGGACTGTTACAATGTTTTTTCCCTTTAGTTTGGAGAGCAGGATGTACATGCAAAACCGTAAGTGAACACATGGCGTTTTCATACCAGCCTGGTCCAGAAAGGTTGAAAATCTAGGCAGAGTTACAGCTTACTGGTAGGCTGAGAAATTCCTAGACTAGGAACTAATTAAAAACATATGTCTTTGTCTCCAAAAGACTCAGAGGTAGCAGAAAAGAATGTCTGAGTTCAATGTTAACACAGATAAGAAAGTTCTGCTGTATCTTCACATGACACTGCCCTGTCAGGGTGTAGGGAGGGAATATCACATAGTCATTGGACCAAAGGGATCTGCTTTCATGGTTAACGGCACATTTACCGACAAGACTAGTCCTAGGCCTCTTAGGGAAAAATTTAGAACAGAAGAAAGTGGTTCAGGTGTAGTCTGTCATTTCCCTGGTCAGCCCAAGATAATTCCATGGAATGCATATGTAAGCTAACAATAAAAAAAAAAAGTCCCATGGCACAAACCAAATGAATAGGCTTTCTTAAAGACTTTAATCATGTAAATATGACAAATATCGCATTACATGTACCCATAAATATATGCACACAAAGAAAAACCTTATAATCTTTTTAAAAGCTCTTTATTCTCTCCTTTCTTTCTTTTACTTATTTATTTTTCGATAGAGAGGGTTTTTATTGTTGTTGTTGTTGTTTTGCTATAGGGCATGTGTACTCACCAAAGAGAGACAGAGAGAGAGTGAAAAATCACCTCCTGGGGGTGAAGGGAGAAGGTAACACCACAATCCATGCTCCTCTTTTTTCTTCTTGGGATTTTTGGCACTCACGCACAGGTGTCTGGCGTGAGTTTTGAACCCCGGGGTCTCGGACTCTCACTGTGGTCTGCCATGTGGGAGTCCAGTGTCTTAACCACTATGCCACCCACTAGTCACTTTTTTCTTGTTTTAAGTGAGTTCTGGAGGTTAATCTTTGATGTTCATCTCAGGCTTAGTTCGCTGGAATGAGTAAGGGAAGCAAAGTTTCTAAGCACCTTGGACACTCTCAGCCAGTGGACAGGTCTGGTGGGCGCATAAGGAGAGGAAATGAGACCGGAGTGGGCAAGAGAAACTCGTGGGTCCACGTGATGCTCTGCTCTGCCCAAGTTCCTGCCGGCCACCATTTTGAGATGCCTTTGGCCTTTCCAGTCACCAGGAAGGTATATTTTCTGAACTTAATGAATAACCTAAATAAATGTGTGACCACCAGTACTATGAGTGGTACATTGATATGGGGAACGAAGAGGAAATTTTCCCCTATTCAAAAGAAATAACTCTCTCTAACCCCATCAATTTCCTAAAAGTTATTTTTCATAGGAATATACTGAGTTAATGGAGAGAAAAAGAATTACGTAGGAAATTGGATAGTAAGCCTTTTGTCATACACACACACACACACACCAAAGAAAAGAGTAAATATCAAGATGATCCTTGGACTTAATCTTTTTAAAAATGAAAACCTGGCTCAGCATGGTGGAGTAGTCAATAGCAAACTGAACCACAGTGCTGGAAGCTACATAGTGGGTTCAAATCCCCAGGTTGGCTTGTAAACCCACCTGGCTGTGTGCCCTGCATTGTGATGGACCGGAGGATTGGGGAAAGGTAGCCAGACCGTGACTAACCCTCTGAAGGGCACTTCTCTCATGTCCACACGTGTATATGTTTGTGCACACTTTCTATCAAGAATAAAATAAGACAAGATAAAAACCCAAGTTTGAGATAATTCAAATTGTTAATAAATGAGCAACACTGTGTAACTAATAATTGACAATTATTTAACAATTAATTGGAAATTGATAGTAAAGATATATTGAACATAAAATGCACTCTATGGTAGAGACTGAAAGACTGGAGAACATGAAAGTATTAAAACTTGTCATGGACACTTGAGACAAAGCAGAAAGAGAATGTGGGAGGGGAAGAGTGTAAGAAATTTGGGGGGAAAATGGAGAGGTAAGACACTTGCGGGACATAGATCAGGTTTCTTATCTGTTGACGAGGATGTGCATGGTGGTCTCAACTGGGCTGGACTGAGGTGTGTATCATGCTGGGTGAAGTCTCTTCACCATCTAAATGATGTATAGCGATTTAATGTATGAATAATAATAAAAATATAATATAAAAATTAGAAAAAGAAAAAAATGTTTATATGTACATTACCCTATAATAATCTTAGTCACGTCTATATAAAGTCTATCTTTTAATTGTATGGCCTTTAAATATTGTTATTTATAATGTTATTTAAATCTCAGTTTCATGGTCTCATGGCCTGTCTTCTAGAATTTTACTGAACAAATATAGAGACAAATAGCTTCCTTATTTTATTAATTCTCGTGTGTGAAAACTCAGAAGTGATGGCTACCCCTTTAGAGAAAGACAGGTCTAGAATGCTGGGCACACAGACACACTGTTCAGCCTGAGTGTGAAGCCACCAAGTCCAAGATTTGAACCACAGTCAGACAGGTGGGAGTTCAATGACGTAACCATTACACCATCTGCTGGTCTCGACATAATAAACTACCTTGTGAATGCATTATTCGACTCTTGTTCAAGCAGTATGAGGGAATGCAAAGCAAATCCCAAAGGTGTCCACTTTCTTAAACTTGTCCCACACACCTTTGAGAATAGAGATTTGTCTGTTCACTCACAAGGACACAGCAATTAATATATTAAGATGATAATACTTGATATCATTAAAATGTTAATTTCTATTTAAAAATAGAAATATGCTTAAGACACACAGAGATTTTACTTAATTTAAGATTAAACATTTAGATTATCCATCCAATAGATTGGTTCACATCCTCTTCACTGAATACAATGCTAATTTACCCAATAATTTATTCTACTAAATTGGGACTGGAGAATTTTAATTTATAATAAACATGATTCCCATTCTAGAAATTGATGGTATGTCTTATCATTAAGAATATCAAATGGTAATTATTTCTCTAATAGAAGACTTTCTCTAAATACAATCACACACAGAACAACAACACTGTTGATAAAGGGATAATTTACATCATATTCAACTCATGACCAGTGGAAAAGGATTTATACAATTCTAACCATTTATATATGAACGAAGTTATACTTGTGGTTTTTCCTTATCAAAAACACATCCTTGGGACCAGCAGTTAGCGTAATGGCTATGTCGCTGGACTCCCATGTAGTTGACCGCAGTTCGCATCCTGGACCCGGTGACTTAAACTCACGTCGGGTGCGTGTGCGTGCGTGCCCAAGATCCCAAGAGGATAACAGAGGAGAAGGGATTGTGGTGTGGCCATCCCCCCTTGGGAGCGATTTCCTGCTTTCTGTCTCTCTGTCTCTCTTTCTCTGTCTGGCGACCTCATGCGCCCTATAGCAAAAACCTCTCCAAAGGGGGGGAAAAAAAAAAAAACCACATCCTTTACTAATAAGAATGATCATTTGTGTTAGAAACTCTTTCGACCTGGTGATAAGAGAAATAGGAACCACATAGCGCTTTCTTGACTCAAAAATATTCAGATACATTAGCCTGCATTTTTTCTGGAAGAGAGCTTTAGAAAAACACTTGTCTTTGTAGATCATTATGCTTTGAATAGGAAATATAGCGAGTGGTGTTTTGAACATACAGTAGAATAGTGGAAAGAATAGATGTTCTAAAAATGCACTAGGCTAATGATGTAAAAATTCAAAGACTCAGCCAGGAGATAAATACAGCTCGGGAAGCCTGTGATGTGCCTTCGCAGTGAGCTCAGGGCTTCCGTTTGTTATTTGAAAATGCATTATAATGAGGATTCCTTTCAGCCCTATGAAACATTTAACATTGCTCTGAAAAATAAAGAAAAAATACTCAGCTCATTTTATTTAATATCATGGTTTCTGTGCTTCTTTACTTCTCTCGCTTAGTGGTATGGAGCATCCAAATTATGCATCTTTTTAATCTGTTAGAATTTCCTTAAATTTTTTTTTCCTCCTCTTTCTCAGTTTCAGTAATGATCTTAAGACATCATTACAATTTTTTAAAACTTCAAATCAATTGCAGAGCTATTCTTTCCCTTTATCCTTTACAACCCTCTGAATGTATTTGATGTCATTATAGTCGAGAGGTACTTTCCTAACATCAATCTGCTTATAAATCAGTGTCTCCATCTCTTTGACGTAACTTGCAAAACTTTCATTTACACACGTGTACCATGTATGATGTGTAAAAGTATGCATTTTTTTACGGTACTTGCTTAAATATGTTAAATGTTCAATGACTATAAAGAAGCAAGCTAAAAATCAAAAAGATTTTAATTCAAATTTTGTAGTAGTGTTAGATCTAGATGGGAGAACATATTTAGGTTCAGAAATTGCAATGTATTTGTTTTTGAACAAATGACTCAAAGATAATTACTAGTCGTATATCTGTAAGCATTTGCTCCCAAAGGACAACAAGTATGCCAAAGTAATTATTTGAATTTCTGCCTGATTTTAATTTTCACAGCCAGGAATTAAAACTATCTTTGCTTGAGACTTCTGTGAGAGGATTAACAAGTTATATTAATATTTAAAATGACAATGTGCATAATATTAAAATGACTATTCCTGTGGTCAGCCAGAGGTGTGGTGGTTAAGGTGGCTGGACACTACATGGCTGACTATGCGCTTCAAGCCCTGGACCTGCTGCTTGGTAAACACACTGTACATGTGCATGTTTGACATTCTGAGAGGAGGGAAAAATGGTGGAAAAGGGATTGAGGCATGGCCATATCCCATTGAGGTTACTTTCTCACTTTTCTTCTCTGTCTCTGTTTCTCTCTGGTGAGTGTAGACACCCTGTAGAAAATTTTTAAAAAAAAGAAAAAAAAGGAATCAGCAGCTAGCGTAATGACTATGTCGCTGGACTCCCATGTAGTTGACCGCGGTTCGCGTCCCGGACCCGATGGCTTAAAACTCACGCCGGGCGCGTGTGCGTGCGTGCCCAAGATCCTGAGAGGAGAATGGAGGAGAAGGGATTTCGACGTGACCATCTCCCCTGGGGGGTGATTTCTCGCTTTCTGTCTCTAATGTCTCTCTCTGCCTGTCTGGCGAGTGCACGCGCCCTATAGCAAAAAATCTCTCCAAAAAAAAAAAGGAAAAGAAAAGAAAAGACAACCCAAGCACAAGGTAAAACTGATGATTAGCCTAACTAATATTTTAGACATTGCAATATAATTTATTTTTCAAATCTACTGTGAGAAGATTGCTATCACATTTTTCTTTTTTTAATAGAGGATTTGACTTTTTTTTCAGAAATAGCGCATTAGTCATATTTATTTAGCTAGTGCAACAATACCAAATAATGAATTTTCACACTTACTTTCTTTTGAGCCAGGTAAAATGCTCAACACTTAATATGGACTGTTCCAGTTAATCATCGGCATTCAAAATTCTATATGGTACAAGTTTTAGCATGTATCGCCTCAATTAGAGTTTGGGATTATTATTTGGGTGGGGTCACATGGCTATTAACTGATGAACTCAAAATAGGCTTAGGCACTGTTGTCTCTGGTGGTATCGTACAAATCTGCAGTGCTGGAAGCCATAAGGCTGACCTTGGATTTGGTTCCAGAGTGGATCTGAAACATGATGGTTCATTCGCCCAAGATTGTGACTGGCTAGAGTGCTGGGAGGACAGAGTGGAGCAATGAGATTTTCTCTTTCTCTCTCTCCTCTTTCTTCACTTTCACTTAGTAAAATAAATAAAACTTAAAGACATTCTACTTTTCTAATTTGCATGATAAAAAGGGATTTTTATAAAACTTGAGTAAATATGAAATAAACTGAAAATTAAAACAGAAAGAAAAAATATACTTCAAATGATATATGTGATATACACTAATGAGAATGTTTTCTCAATTATATTTCTGTATGAGGTGATTATGGTAAGAGGATAAAGTGGAGATTTATTATTATTTTGAATTAACTTTTAATGTACATTATTATGAGATAATATTAGTTGAAATGAAAGGTCTTCAACATGTTTAGGGAAAATGTATATTGTGAAAAAAAATGCATAGGCATCAACATTTTTTGCAGTAATATGAACGTGCACTTGAATTCCGTTTTTCAGGAACTCTCTGAAGTCCTCCTGGAGTGAAAACAAAAAGGAAATGAACAATAAAACAATGTTGAGTGTGAGTATCTGTGTGTAGGGTAAACAAGGCAGGACAAATGAATGGAGACCATGAAAAACTCACATTCATGACCCCAGTGTTTGAGCAGGGAGTTGAGTGGTCTGAGGAGGCAAGTCCCGTGAGTACTGGAGGTGAGCAGCAGAGGCCCAGGGACCAGCCCTATGCAGGATGGGAAGGGATACTCTGCTGTGATTGAGAAAAGAGAAGGAATACAATCAAGTTGAAGCCAATCAAATAAGGTGAGATGTGTAGCAAATATCTTCAGACTGGTAGATCGAGAACTAGAGAACTGCGGCCAGCAAGTGGTGTAGTGGTTAAAGCACTAGACTCCGACAGAACCAACTGTGGTTCAAGTCCCTGACCCAAAGGCTTGGAAATGTATGTGTTTGCCCAAAATCCTGATAGGAGACTGGAGGAAAAGGGGTTGGGATGTGGCCATCCCCCCAGAAAGTGATTTCTCACTTTCCTTATCTCTGTTGAGAGCATGCATCCTATGGCAAAAAAAAAAAATTGGAAAAAGGAAACCCATGCAAAAAAAAAAAAAAAAAAAAAAAAAAAAAAAAAACTTAAAAAAAAAAAAAAGAAATAGAAAACTGCAGTAAGAATAGGCACTACACTGTGGTGTTTTTTTGTTTGTTTTGTTTTGTTTTTCAATTAGGGATTTGAGTCAGAGGTGACAGGATCTGTCCTATTTCAATAAGCTTATTTTAGCCACCGTGTGAATCATCTATTTGGAACAAAGGGAAATTCAGGAAATGATTCTCCTTTTAAAAGGTATAGAAAAATAGGGCCAGCAAGTGACATGGTTGTTAAGGCACTAGACTCCCACATGGCCAACTGCAGTTTGAATCCTGAACATGGTCACTTGCTTTCTCTCTTTCTGGTGAGTGCACACGCCCTATAACAAATTGAAATAATAATAAATAAAATTAAATATTTTTTTAAAAAGGTATAGGAATAGTTCTAATAAGAGATGAGGCTCGGGACCAGCAGTTAGCGTAATGGCTATGTCGCTGGACTCCCATGTAGTTGACCGTGGTTCATGTCCTGGACCCAATGGCTTAAAACTCACGCCGGGCGCATGTGCGTGTGTGCCCAAGATCCCAACAGGAAAATGGAAGAGAAGGGATTGCGGCTTGGCCATCTCCCCTGGGAGGTGATTTCTCACCTTCTGTCTCTCTGTCTCTCTCTGTCTTTCTGTCGAGCACATGTGCCCTATAGCAAAAAAAAAGAACTCTAAAAAAAAAAAAAGAGAGGTGAGGCTGATTTGAGATGGTGTGGTGAGAAAATTTCAGATTCTGCACTTAAATCAAGCATATTCACCACTTTAACTGCAGACACATTGGGAGGGTAAGTAAAAAAAAAAAAAAAAAAAAAAAAGAGATAAATAAAGATGAAATACAAATTTGTGACTGAGAAAATAAAAGGATTATACTCAATGCAAGTTTCCTTTTCTATTCAGAGGAGGGAGTGGAATGTACACACATGTACCCAGCATGATTTTCCAGCTGCCAAGTCTGGGACTTGAACCACACAGCCAGCCATGTGTAATCCAACGCCTAACCTCCCTGCCATCTGCTGGCCCCTCAGTGCAAGTTTGTAAAAGTGAAATTAAAACAATTAAAGCTTTTTTGTTATCATGGGAGGATAGCTTTTTACTACTGTTTTCTTTCATTTTTTTCCAACTGTGTGTGGCATAAAACTGCTGAAAAAGCAATTTTAAAATTTATTTTATTTTATTTTTTTAAAGAATTAGCTTTTGTTAAACTTTATTTATTTGTTCACTTATTTTAATTTGACCAGAGAAGGAAAGAGTAAGAGAGACAGAAAGAAAGAGAGAGAGAGAGAAAGAGGGAGGAGAGAAAGTGAGAAACCAAGCCATCAGGTCTGGGACTTGAACTTCGGTTGGCCTTGTGGGAGTCCAGTGCCCTTAACTGCCATGCCACCCTCTGGCCCTGAAAAAGCAAATTTAGGATCGTGTGAAAAAAACTTTTGCTTCTTTATAAGATGTAAAAAACTATTTATTTATAAGATGAGTGGATTTTAGCCATTTTTTCTTTATGGGCAAGCAGTTATGTAAAATCCTTTATCCTTTGGGATCAGCAGATGGCATAATGGTTACATACTGGACTCCCATATAGTCAACGGCAGTTCAAGTCCCGAACTCAGTGGCTTAAAACACACCAGGCAGGTGTGAGTGCATGCCCAAGATCCCAAGGGGAAAATGGGAAGGAAAGGCTGTGGCATGGCGATCCCCCAGGGGGTTGGTTTCTTCCTATCTCTCTGTCTCACTTTCTGTCTCTCTGGAAAGTACACACACCCTATCACATAAATGTCTGTAAAAAAAAATGATAATAAATTCTTTATCCTGTAATTTTTTTTTTCTATTTTGCATGAAATACTTAGAACCTCAAAGACGTTTTAGAAAGTTTAGTCATCAGAAAATAAGTGAAACGCATTTTTAGAGTGATCCTCACAATACAAGGGATATCTGAAAAAGGCTTAGAAAGGCTGAAATCCTGTCTTCTTTTTTTTTGGAGAGATTTTCTCTATAGGGCGTGTGCACTCACCAGACAGACAGAGAGAGACATTAGAGACAGAAAGCGAGAAATCACTCCCCAGGGGGGATGGCCACACCACAATCCCTTCTCCTCCATTCTCCTCTCGGGATTTTGGGCACACACGCACATGCGCCCGGCGTAAGTTTTAAGCCACCAGGTCCGGGACGCGAACCGCGGTTGACTACGTGGGAGTCCAGCGACATAGCCATTACTCTAACTGCTGGTTCCCAGATTGTTTGTTTTAATGGAGGTTTTTGCCATAGGGTGCTTGCACTTGCCCAGGGTGAGAGGGAGTGAGAGATGAGAGAGAAAAACAGTGAGAAATGTGATAAATCACCCCCAGGAGGAATGGCTACATAGCAGTCTCTCCTCTTCCATTATTTTCCTGGTATCTTGGGCATGCACACATAGGTACCTGGTGTAATTTTCTCTTCTTGGATTCCTTCAGTTATGTTCCTTGGGAAAGCAAAGCTCAAGCAGAAAGTAATAGGAGTTTGAGAGACACCGTACCTAATTTGATCATAAGTGATAAATTGGTTTCGAATGAGTTTGTGATAGAAGTTTCTCCCTAGATCAAGTCTACACAATGAGGTACCTATTTCTGTATACGAAGACTTACAGAAATCTGTACTCGAGTTGAAAGTGCAAAATATAAACGTAAAATTTGTATTTATGGGAAAAGAAGCTTTGAGAAAATTTGAATATAATTAAATGTCTCCAATGTTATATCAGCTTTAGGCACAATCATTCATATATATTTGTGCATGTGTGTGTATCCACAATTCATTTTGTACAATTTTATACAATTTTGTATTTTGTACAATTTGTAAATGTTCTTATTTTATTTCACAGAAATCGAAATATAATCTGAAAGGTGAAGGTTTGCCACCTATTTTGGCATGTCTAGTGATCTCCTTGTCTACATAGTTTCAAATTTACAATGCTTCCATTTTCATACAGGTGTCATTCTCACTCTGCTACTTTCTCTGATTATATATATGAGGGACCAGCAGTTAGCATAATGGCTGTGTTGCTGCACTCCCACGTAATCGACCACGGTTCGAGTCCCAGACCTGGTACTTAAATTTATGCTGGGCATGTGTGTGTGTATGCCCAAGATCCCAAGAGGAGAACAGAGGAGAAGGGATTGCAGGGAAGCCGTTTCCCCTCAGGGGGTGATTTCTCGCTTTCTATCTCTGTCTCTCCTTGTCTTTCTGGTGAGTGCATGTTCCTTATAGCAAAAAAAAAAAAAA
>NW_006160225.1:1001788-1028207 GCF_000334495.1 Tupaia belangeri chinensis | reverse complement strand
AACGGAGGCGCTCCTCCAAGATGGAGCCGCACCTGCCTCATTCCCACACTGAGCTGTGTCTGCTTCACTCTTAATCCTTAACTAAGCACTGGCTTTCCCAGAAAACCCAGACGTCAGTCTTGGCTGCTGTTGGTTTCTGTCTTTTCTAACACATGTGAGGGTTGCCGTTCTCACCTAAATGTAGAGTGCATAGCAGTGATATAGAACAGAGAGCAAACATGGTTGGGTTAATGTAAGCATGTACATTTTTTTTCTTTTCTTTTTTTTGGAGAGGTTTTTGCTATAGGGCGCATGCACTCGCCAGACAGAGAGAGACAGAGTGACAGAAAGCAAGAAATCACCCCCCAGGGGGGATGGCCACGCTGCACCCTTCTCCTCCATTCTCTTCTCGGGATTTTGGGCACGCACGCACACGCGCCCGGCGTGAGTTTTAAGCCACTGGGTCCGGGACGCGAACTGCCGTCAACTACGTGGGAGTCCAGCGACATAGCCATTACTCTAACTGCTGGTTCCCAGATTGTTTGTTTTTATGGAGGTTTTGCCATAGGGTGCTTGCACTTGCCCAGGGTGAGAGGGAGTGAGAGATGAGAGAGAAAAACAGTGAGAAATGTGATAAATCACCCCCAGGAGGAATGGCTACATAGCAGTCTCTCCTCTTCCATTATTTTCCTGGTATCTTGGGCATGCACACATAGGTACCTGGTGTAATTTTCTCTTCTTGGATTCCTTCAGTTATGTTCCTTGGGAAAGCAAAGCTCAAGCAGAAAGTAATAGGAGTTTGAGAGACACCGTACCTAATTTGATCATAAGTGATAAATTGGTTTCGAATGAGTTTGTGATAGAAGTTTCTCCCTAGATCAAGTCTACACAATGAGGTACCTATTTCTGTATACGAAGACTTACAGAAATCTGTACTCGAGTTGAAAGTGAAAAATATAAACGTAAAATTTGTGTTTATGGGAAAAGAAGCTTTGAGAAAATTTGAATATAATTAAATGTCTCCAATATTATATCAGTTTTAGGCATAATCATTCATATATATTTGTGCATGTGTGTGTATCCACAATTCATTTTGTACAATTTTATACAATTTTGTATTTTGTACAATTTGTAAATGTTCTTATTTTATTTCACAGAAATCGAAATATAATCTGAAAGGTGAAGGTTTGCCACCTATTTTGGCATGTCTAGTGATCTCCTTGTCTACATAGTTTCAAATTTACAATGCTTCCATTTTCATACAGGTGTCATTCTCACTCTGCTACTTTCTCTTATTATATATATGAGGGACCAGCAGTTGGCATAATGGCTGTGTTGCTGCACTCCCATGTACTCAACCACAGTTTGAGTCCCAGACCTGGAGAAGGGATTGCAGGGAAGTCGTTTCCCCTTAGGGGGTGATTTCTCGCTTTCTATCTCTGTCTCTCCTTGTCTTTTTGGTGAGTGCATGTTCCTTATAGCAAAAAAAAAAAAAAAAAAAAAAAAAACTCTCCAAAAAAAGGTATGAAAAATAATTACATTTATTTCATTATTATACAAAAAGCATTGCTCTATTGGCATAGATAAACCACAAATAATATCATGCTACTGGCTTCCATAGGGTCCCACTGTGCTTGAATTTCATAGAGTCAAACTTGGTGTCAAAAGTTGACAGATGTTTAACTTAGTGTGCACACAGAGTTCCTGACCTCCTACCCTCATGAACCTGGTCTTGGTACAGTTAATGATGGTGCTCTAATTGGTCACTCCAAAAGAGACATCCATCTCATTCTTATACCCAACTCTTTGATCCATCAGAAATCACGATTCTGACCTCCTCTCACAATCTCATTGCCAGCACAAGAATAAAGCCACCCGTATCAATCCATTTGGATTATTACCAAGGCATTTTACCTGAGTTCTTCCTTGTAATCTCTTATGTGTATCGTAAAAAATAGAACATTGACCTTTCCTTTGAAAAACCACAGTTAAGAGCATGACTTTTCTCTGCTCCTTCTCTCATCCTGACCACCCCCTATTAAAGACCTCATCTCATTATTTTTCCTTCATCCTCTCCAACACAAACACACAGGCCTCCATATTTCCCTCTGGGTATGTCTACCTCTGGGCACGTCTCCCCAACTGTCTCTCTTGAGATGTTCTTTCTGCAGAGAGGCACATGCTTCTGTGCCTCACAGTCCTCAGAATTCTCCCCAAGCTTATTTCTCAATAATATGTTTCACAATCAATCTTGAGAACATTTACAACACTTCGCTTCTTCTTTCTTGCATTAATTTTTTTTTTTTTTTTTTACATTTTGCGCTTGAATTTTATTTATGCAGGACTATAACCCTAGCTCCTAAAACATTGTCTGGAGTACCTGGAGTATAGCAAGCACTCAATATATATTCATGAATAAGCTAGGGATGAGTGAAGCTCTGTCCCTATGAAAGTAAACTGATCAAAAAAGTCCCCAGACGGTCTCACCATATTCATAATTCTTCATCTGAGTTCCAGAAAAACAGACTTCCCCAAACACAGTGCCCTACTTATGAAGTGACATCACATTCCTAAATTTCTAAAATAAAAAGATAAATGCTTTTTATTTTCCATGTGCAATCAGCTCTCTGGAAATTACTTTCCAATTTTCGTACAAAAGAATGCCCCCCTCCAAAAGAAAACAAAAACCAAAACGAAAAACTGAAAAATTAAAATACAAGTTTACTTTGGTGTAAAACTTTTGAAGCAAATGCATAGTCTATGCACCTTTTGAAGACTCCTTATATTTTACTGGAATTGTACAAATTTAGATTACAAAATTAATTATCTTGATTTGTTACACCCCCTAAAGTGTGTAACATTTTGCTTTTAAGCCTGGATTTTAAAAATAAATTTTATTTGAAAAAAGGTTTCATAGTTGTTATTTTCAAGCTTATAATGAACTGAGCCTGCTTATTTGAATGACTATACATAGAGAATATTTGTAAATGAACATGTGAAAAATTAAAATATACTGTAAGGGGGCAAGCAGGTGGTGTAATGATTAAGATTCTGGACTCCCACATAGCTGGCTGCAGTTCAAGTCCTGAATCTGGTGGCTTAAAAATCACCCTGGGTTAGTGTGCGTGCATGCCAAAAATCCCAGGAGGAAAATGGAGGACAAGGGATTGTGGCATGGCCATCCCCTGATTTCTTACTTTCTCTCTCACTGTCTCTCTGTATTCCCCTGGTGAATGAATGAGCCCTATTGCAGAAACCTGACAACAACAGCAACAACAAGCAATGACGATAATTAAATATTTAAATATTACTTAAAGTTAGATGTTTAATTTGAAATTTATATTTTAGTCATATGCTTCATGTGTATTTTCCAAATAAATTTCTTTCAATAATAAGTCATTTAAATGCAATACCAATTTACTGAGTATATATAACTTCTAAGTGAGAGTCTTAAAGAAAAATTAATTTTTCTCCTTTATTTTTGTTTTTGGATTTTATCTGACTGTAAGATAAAAATCAAGGTTTTTTGATTGTTTGTTTTTTGTTTGCTTGTTTTTTTTTGTTTTTTTTTTTTCCGGAGAGGTTTATTTGATATGGGACGTGCGTGCTCGCCAGACGGACAGAGAGAGACGGAGAGAAAGAAAGCGAGAAATCACCCCCCAGGGGGATGGTCACACCGCAATCCCTTCTCCTCCATTCTCCTCTCGGGATCTTGGGCACGCATGCACACGCGCCCGGCGTGAGTTTTAAGCCACCGGGTCTGGGACGCGAACCGTGGTTGACCACGTGGGAGTCCAGCAACATAACCATTACGTTAACTGCTGGTCCCCAAATCAAGGTTTTTTTTTTTATTTTCTATTTTTTTATTTTATTTCTGATATGAGTGAATCTCCATATTCCAGCATCTTCTTTCAGCTGTCCAGGCTGAGATCACTCTTCCCTTACATGTATCATAATGTATTTGTAGATCATGACCAAAAAGCAGATTTCATTCCAGCTGGAGCATAGCGACTTCTGTGGCGGGGCAAGGAGCACAGCCCGATGAATGCCCCTGAGACCAGGTCCTCGCTTAGAAGTAAATATTATATTTTTTGTTTGAAGCTAACTTTGTGTATTTGTATTTTGCGCAGCAGTCGAATGGACGAAGTTATATATTACAATATAATTTAAGTCATTTATTTGTTGCTCTTTGACTGGAGGTGCAGTTATTATGAGCATCTTGATTTTATTGCTATTATTTTCCCAAACTATTTCAGAGTGATGTCTTCCTGAATGACACTAAATAACTAAAAGAGTAAACCAAAAAAAAAGAAACAAGAAAAACACATATAGGAAGTTTGAGTCTTTAAAAATACATTAGTTTCAATGGACATGAATTACTCTGTCAAATAACTATAAAATTTTCCAGATATTTTCTCAATTTTGTACTTACTGCATCACAGATATATTAGAAACAATTTCTGGACTTACACTGGTTATTGGAGTCCATTTTAAGATGTACTGTTCTAGTGCAAACTACATTTAAAATGACCATTTGCCACTAGAAGAAGAAAATACCGTTTGAGAAATGCGTTGGAGAGTTGATCGTATTTGCAGAGTTACAGCTATCATATCCTTTGAAATCAACTTACTGAAGACAGTTGTATAGTGTAATGGTGTGTACATTAGAGGTCAATGTGGACAAGACCATCTACAATGGGCTTTAAGAAATAAGGAATGTGGACATCTCATTGGAAACTCTGTTGTAAGAATGGTGTGAAAGCATCAACAATAAAACAAAAACAACAGCGACGACACAATGCAGCCAGTAAGAGGCTCTCAACAAAAGCCATGTTCTCAAGGGAGCTGCAGATTCCAGTTACAGGGAGCAGCTGAAGGACACCCTGAGAGTGGAGGTTACAGATAGGTAGCCTGCTTTAAGTACATGGATGCCAGGTGCTGGAAAGGGTGCCCGTGGGATCAGACTGAAGAATGTGAAGAACCATTTAGCAATGGGAGCAGCGGGCAATGGGCCAGGTCTTGGCAGACCAGGGTTTCTGGTGGTTATGGTAGAACAGGGAAGAACGTAATGCTGGAATTTGTCTTGCTTGTCCCTCCAGCACACTGTGGGGGTTTTGACCAAGAGTATTTGCCTATTGGCCAGGAGGGAAATGGGATAGTGATATGCTCTATCTCTAGTCTCTCTGGGGAGAGACACGCAGCCTGGGCAGTCTGTCCTCACTACCGCCATGGTGTTTGAGAGGACTGTGTGTGGGGTCACTGTGGGCTCTGCAGGCCTCTTCTCTCCTGCCTCTCCTCTGCGGCCTTGTCACACGTGCCTCCCCAGAGAATATCTATTCCTCATACTTGTGTCTTTCTGTGGATACTGGATGCCAACTTTGCTTACTGGGATAACATAGTTACACTTTAATGCTTGTAAAAGTTTTAATTATGCATCTAAGAATGTGTATGCTTATTAACAGAATCTTCATTGTACCCATGAGAGAAATTTAAAGAAAACTTAATATTTAAATAGTCTAACTCTAGGACAAACTGGCACTAGGAATGATTTTTTTCTACAGTATTTTTCTTTTTATAATTTTTCTCCTTCTCATTCTATTTTTTTTAATCTTCCTTTTTCTTCCTTCCTTCCTTCCCTCCCTCCCTCTTTCCTTCCTTCTGTGAGTGAGAGAGTCACCCCCAACAAATTGGTCACACTGTGATCCACCCCCAACTTCAGCTACACCTGGGCCACGGGCACCAGACCTGGGCATATGTGCATGCCCAAAATCCAGAAAAGGGATTATAGTGTGGCCATCCCCCTTGGGCATCATTTCTTACTCTTTCTCTCTGTCCAGCAAGCTCATACTCTCTAATTAGCAAAACAAAACAAACAAAAAACACAAAAAGTGGAAGTTTTTGTACAGCATAGACAGCAATAGAGGCTGAGGTTTGGTTGTGATATCTGAACACTACTACTCAGTCATCTTCTAAAGCAAGCACTAGGAGCTCTTTTCACAAAAACTAAAAGCACAAGACTCATTGTTCCTGGACACAAGCAAGCATGAGTTTGTGAGTCCATACCATCTTCCCTAGGTAAATCCCAAATTGCTTTGAAAAGACAAGTCTTACGTGGATTTTTAATATCTTACCAAGTAAATTTGACTTTCCTACTATTCTCACAGTGAGAGAAATACAATGGTAGAAAGAGAAATTAAAAATGTTCCCAACAAATATACTCTTCCTTCTTTCAAAGAACAATTTAAGTATTCTGGTCTGTAAGATGAACAAGGTGTGAGACACAACCCAAGTAAAGTTTCACGGCCATGAGAAGGAGGAAGAAATGTGAAGATAAAATTTCAGTTTAATCCAAATGACAATGGTTTACCCTTCTAAGAATTTCTAGAAGCAGCTCAGAACACTCCAGTTGCTTTCTCTAAGCTCTTTAAGATTTTATGCTAATGGCAGACTCGATTTTTGGTTTACTGCCTGGCAATTTCAATCAAGTTGTCTTCTTTTTATATCACTATGCCTATCGTTGGTGGGATGCTGCAATTAATGTAACTAATAACTAAGGCTAAGTAAGTGTTCGCATGTGCAGACACTCTCCATGGCTAATCTAATTTAATTTAATCACCATGCCGACACAATTTCACGAGGATTACACAGTTAGTAAGTTGAAGAGCCTCTGCACCATCCAGGGACTCTTACTCCACAATCTGTTTTGCACCATTGTAATTAAAACATCAGGGTCAGATGGAGGACAGAGAATTATCAGACCAGGCAGTGTGGGCCCAGTGCAAATTGTGCCCACTACTCATTTTATAAGTTTGATATTCTTTATAAATTTAATTTATTTTAAAGTAGGTTGAATTATTTGACCATAGCCTTTGGTGGACTCTTTCAGTGACATAAATACAATAATACATAAAGTGGAACAAATTTGACACAAGTTTGTCCAAGATACATGCTGTGTAGGTTTAATAGATGAAATATGCTTGAACTCTTATGAACCTGATAGTGTTTGAAACACACATCTGAAATTTTCTATAATCATGAGGTCAAGCATAATGCTCACACAGATGTAAAAATAACTTTCATAATTTAGAAGTCATTGAAGAGCCATAAATACCGTGATAATCTCAACCAAAGGAAGCTCACTGGTGATGTGCTTTGAACAGAATGTTGAGAGGTCCCTGGAGACACAAAAGACATCAAACTGAGGGATGCCTGGGACATCGTTAAGTTTCATGGAGTATGAGCAGCAGGCAGTCGTTTTCAAAGCAAAATCAAGGAGAAATGATTGGAGTGTAATCCCCAGGCTGCATATATTCCAGATTAGCTACAACCGTTTTAATAGCCTGTTGGATAAAGGGTTTTAAAAAGTAGCTCCACTGACTAGCTCATTAGGACAAAAAAAAAAAAAAATCTCCCATACATTAACTTTATAAAGGACAAGAATCTAACCTGTACGTTGAATGTGAAGGGTGGGGAACTTGATTGTGTCATCGTTAAATAATTACTGGAAATCTATTACTTTCAGTTACATTTTGTAGTTCAATCTGGAACTTAGTATTTTTTTGAGGAAAAAAAATAACTTTTTCAAAGAAAATTTTCCAGAAACATGAGAAAGAGTAAATGTTAAATAAATCTATTTCCACCTTGTAAATTCTTACTCACATGCTTTTGTTGGGGCCAGTTGCAGTGGTGCAGTGGTGAGTGCAACACTCAGGAATGCTGGAAGCTATATGGAAGATTGATGTTTGGCTTCCAGGTCAATCTGTATACACTGGGGTCACATGCCTTTGCCTGTCCTGGATCCTGACTGACTGGGGAGAGTTTTTTGGGGGCGGGAGAAACTAGAGACCCAGTTGAGGGTGTTTGTATTCAGACAATCAAGTTTGTTCTCCATGTTTCTCTTGTCTTAGGTTATATGTCTGGCCTGAGAGTGTGGCTGGACGGAGCATTTGGAAGCACCTGGGGTCCTGAATGCTCACCGACTTTAGAATATATCTCCTGCTCCTATGAACTCCGTTAAGTTTGACTGTCCTCAAATTATTTTCTGTTTTAACAGAGTTTATGGATATTAAAGCCTTTATTTTTTAGATTTTCCTATAGGGCATGTGCCCTCACCAGAGGGAGACAGAGACAGAAAGTGAGTATGAGAAATCACCCTCCAGGAGTAATGGCCACACTGCAATCCCTTCTACTCTATTCACCTCCTGGGATTTGGGGCATGCACTTGGACACCCAAAGTGAGTTTCAAGCTGCCTGATCTTGTTGCCCCAATGTTGCAAAAACAGACCACTGAGAAGCCAAGCACCACTCAGAGAGTAGGAGAACTTAAATTTATTATGCCGGTGGGCCCAGAGGAATTCAGCCTCTAGACATCTAGGCCTTGACTTAGGGAGGGGTAGGAGGTTAGGCAGGTATTGGGTTGGAGAAGGAAAGGTACATGGATCTGGCGTGAAGGGTGTTGCAAGGGAGGAAATGCTGCAAAGGTTACTAGACAACTCATTTTCTTAGTTCTTAGAATCTTCTCTAGTTTGAATACCACATCACCACACCGTATGGAGACCAGCAATTGTCTTGCAAGCAGCTTATAGTTAGAAACATCCTGTCTTGCAAACTGGTTACAGGCGTGAAACAGAATCTGGATCAGTCCAGGGCACCAACTGCACTCAGCCATGTGAGATCCATGTTAACCTCCATGTCATCCATCTGCTGGCTCACTTGTATTAGTTTTGATTAATACACTACATCTTTTTATACAGGTTTTAGTCTAGTCCTTCTATTTTTAGCCATACCACCTTTCCACTTTCCTACAGCTTTTGATATCGTTCAAAGTTGTATGATATAAGTGGGCATTTTTCAAGGTTCTCCCATTGCTAGCTTAGGTTAACCTCAAAATCAGTGGCAACTGTTGCTTTTGTTTTGTTTTCTTCCTAGGGTTTTACCCTTTCTCTCTTAATTGCTATATAAGTGAGGTTTGCTTAATAGAATTGTCTTTACAAAGAACCCAGGACAAAATAGCTTAAACAATAGAAATTAACTTACAATTCTAGAAGCCAGAAGTCCAAGATCAAGATGTCAACAGGGTTGCTTTTCTCCTAGGCTCATAGAGGGCCATCTTCTCCCTGTGTCTTCACATGGTTTTCTATGTGTGTGCGTGTGTGTGTGTGTGTCTTTCCTAATCTGATCTTAAGAGGACACCAATCATGTTGAATTAGAACCCACTAGCAAAACCATTATTGACAGGGCTTCATCCCACCCTGACCTTCTATCCCTATCCCTCTAGCCTGTTAGGTTCCTGGGCACCCATACACATGTCTGGCATGTTTTCAAGCTTACCCATGGATCCAAACTCATCGTCTGCCATGTGGCTTCCACTCTAGTGGGTACTTCAGTTACCACTGCTCCCCAGTGGTGGAACCACGAAGCAACTCTTAATCTTAAAATATCCATTGGAATGGTGGACACTTGAGATCCATGTCATTACTCATCTCACAGATAACGTGAAATTATGAAAGCTATAAATATTAAATACTGTTTCTTAAGTGAATACACAATCTAAACTATGCAGTTGGGGACCAGATGTTTTGCCTGGATTCTACTGAAACATGCACATTAGCCCATAGCCAATTTTGCATTTGTTTTCTCTTGTGCTTAAAACCCCTTTGACGCAGCAGTGAGGTAATTTATACAGAGACAAAGACGACAGGATAATGTACACTCACAGGATATGCCAGCCAAATATCTGGAAATCGGAAATGGGATGGATTGTTCCAAGGCTCGCTCTTGCCGACAGTGGCTAAATATTTGAATGAGAAATCCTATTGGGAGTAACGTTTGGGTTCCTATAATGATAATGCCCATTTCTCTCCCCTGTATCACCCTGGATCAGTGGTTCCCAGCCAGGAGTGATGTTACGCTCAGGTGACTCTTGGCAAAGTCTAGAGTTGTGTTTTCTTATCCCAGTGATAGGATGGGTGTTACAGGAGCATGGTGGGTAGAAGCCTGGGATGCTGACAAACATCTCATCCTGTACCAGACGGCCTTCTGGTGCTGAGAATTACTTGATTCAAAATGTCGATAATGGTGTAGTTGGGAAACTCTGTGTTAGACCAGTTCCACCATTTCACACAACGTTCAATCAGCTTTTAGTGCTTTATTCCTAAGCATGAATTTGGTGCACGAGTGAAGCAAACTAAGTGGAAGAGATAAAAGCAAATTAGAAAAAAAGAAAACACTCTAGAAGGAAAGTACAATACCAAGTGTTATCATTTTAATCAGGATGGGAGTGATTGGCGGTATCCCCTGCCTGCTGATAAAACAGAAATAACCTGCAGAGTTGGCACGTAAACAATGAATACTTCTCTTGTATTACTAACTGCTCATGCTATTCATGAGTTTGCTTTCTGATACAAGATCTCAGGATTGCATGCCATAGCGATACAGACCTGTGTTAGGTTTGATCTTCCTCACCCCGGATGTTCATGGACAACACTGGTACCTGGAAAGTAGAATGAGTTCTTTGGACAGTCATTTGATTCTAAGAAACAGGAAAATGGAAGGCATAGGGTTACATGTGTGTATTTTCTTTCCAGAACCCACTGCTGGATGAGTTACTTCACCTGGCCTGGCTTACAGTGATGTCAGAGGTTGAGAGAGACAAAGAACATTTTGCTAAAACTTTTGATCACACTGGGAAAAAATCATCAAGGGAGAGAAGTCAGCCTTCTCCTAAACATGAAAATCATTACAGAGAAAAACATTACAGTAAAGGGAATATTCAGGTAGAGACATTAGAAAATTTGGATACTTACAAAGTTAAAATGACATAAGAAGATAGGTCTGAAAAAAAATTCAAAATTGAAGATCAAATTTATAAAAACTATCATAAACAGAGTTCATTTTTAGAGAGACTTTTACTATAAGGCACATGTGCTCACTGGAGACACAGAGAGAGACAGAGAGGAAAAAAGTGAGAAATCAACAACCCCTGGAGGGAGGAAGGTATGGCCATGCCATAATACCTTCTCCATTCTCCTCTTGGGATTTTAAGCATACATGCACACACTCCCAGCATGAGTTTCAAGCCACCAGGACTAGGATTTGAACGGAGGTCAGCCATATGCGAGTCTTGTGTCTTTAACCACTATGCTAACTGCTGGCTTCCAAAATAATTACAAAACATCACATGAAAGGCTGTGTGGTACAATGGTGAACGTGCTGCTCAAGAAAAGCTGGATGCCACAAGGTGACTGTGGTTGGAATCTTTGGCGCCATCAGCCTGAAACTGTCTGGGCACATGTGTGATTGCCTGGGAGCCAGTGGGTTGCAGGACTGAAGGAAGGGGACTGAGGTTTGCCAAGACGCTGTAGAGTGTGTGTTCCTCTCTCTCGTTCCATCTCACATGCGTGCGCACATGCTCTGTCATTAATAAAGGGGGAAAAAAGAAAAACACAAGACTTACTTTTTAAAATGCCATGCGAATGGAAAACAAATCAAAAAATGATGAAAATAACAAACTTGCAGTAAGAAAATTAAGGGAAAACTCAATAAAACTCAACAGTTTGTTAACTGCAACAGAAAAAAAGAACAAATATAAAGAAAGAAAATTAAATAAGTCAAGAATCTTAGAAAAACACACACCTCCAATTAAATGAATAACCAATCCGGAGAGTAAACAAAAATATCAAAGCACTGGCGACAGGAGGTAGCCTGGTGGTTAAGGCACTGGATTCCCACAAGGTGGATCGTGGTTTGAGTCCCAGACTCATGGCCTGAAAAATCAGGCATCATACATGTGCCCAGACAGTTTCAGGCTGATGGGGCCAAAGATGCCAACCACAGTCACCTTGTGGTATCCAGTTTTCTCGAGCAGCACATTCACCATTGCACCACACAGCCTTTCCATGTGACGTTTTATAATTATTTTTTGGGCCAGCAGGCATGTGTGTGTGTGTGCCCAGAATCCCAGGAGGAGAGTGGAGAAAGGGCTGAGGTGTGGCCACCCCCCCACCCCCTGCCCGGGGAGTGATTTCTCACTTTCCCGCTCACTATCTCCCTCTGGTGAGCACACACACTCTATGGTAAAAACCTAAAAATCAATCAATCAATCAATCAATAAATCTATTTATGTTCAGGTAGGCATGAAACTTCATACTTTCAATATGTAGAGAAAAGACAGTAGGCCGGGACCAGCAGTTAACGTAATGGCTATGTCACTGGACTCCCACGTAGTCGACCGCAGTTCGCGTCCCAGACCCGGTGGCTTAAAACTCACTCCAGGCACGTGTGCATGTGTGCCCAAGATCCCGAGAGGAGAATGGAGGAGAAGGGATTGTGGCCGGCATGGCCATCTCCCGTGGGGGGTGAGTGTTCACTTTCTATCTCTCTGTCTCTCTCTGTCTGTCTGGCGAGCGCACGTGCCCTATAGCACAAAAATAAAAAAAACTCTCCAAAAAAATAAAAAAGGAAAGAAAAGACAGCAGGCCATGATATACTTGGCAGAAAAGAACCATCAAAACAAAATCTAAAATCCAACATCTTCTGAAATATATTTATAATTATTTTGCATTACAAACTGATAATTTAGTGACAGAAATTCACAAAATGTATAAAATTAAAGAAAAAGTATCTCAAGACATATTTTCATTAACATACTTGAAATTATTATATGTGTGTGTTTATATATTTATATGCTAGTATATATAGTATTTTTAAGTTTACTTACTACCATCATGAATGAGAGAGGGTGGGAATCTAAGAGAGATAGAGAGAGGCAGGTACCTTGCCTTTTTTTAAAAATATTTATTGTAATTTTATTTATTTGTTCATTTATTTTTTAATTTGACAGAGAGAAACACAGAGAGAGAGAGAGAGGGAAAGTGAGAAAGAAGCCACCATGTCCACAACTCGAACTGTGCTTGGCCATGTGGGAGTGTCCAGTGCCTTAGCCACCACACCACCTGCTGGTCCCAGGTACCTTGCCCTTTTAATTTCTTGGTTTCTTTCCTTTATTTAGTTTCCTTTTACAGAAATGTGTGATAAATAGCCTTATGCTAAACTCTTGTAAACACTCTTAATAATATTCTTAGTCAAATTAGTAGTGGTAAAATCACAGTAAACAAAAACTACATTTTATACTTTAATCATCGTTACCAAATTCTCTTTCAAATAATTCCTTCCCATTTTTAAGAGACCAGAGCCCCAAAAAGGTTTAATAACAATTCATCACGTTTATATGGAAAGGTAAAAGTTCCAAAACAATATTGACCAAGAACAAGGTTGAAGATTTGACTGTCTGACCTCAAGACTTATGACGTTACAATGATAATGTGCTGTCACCCAAAGCATGGAACATCAGTTCATTGAATAGACTTGGGAGCCCAGAAATAGAGCTACATAAATATAGTCCACTGATATTTGGCAAAAGCGCAAAGCCAATGGAGAAAGGATCATCTTGTCAATAAACGGTGTTGGCACAACAGGACAGTCATGTGCAAAAAGTTAATCTGGACAGAAAATGTACAAAGATGAATTCCACACGTGAAGCCTACAACCATTAAGCTTTGAGAAGATAACACGGAACCATCTAGGTGCCCTTGAGTTAGGAGAAGAATTTTTAGAAAAGCTTGATCCGTGATGGAAAGAATTGATGTTAGACATTAAAATCAAGTTCTTCTGCTTTATGGAAGAATCTATGTAAAGAATGAAAAAGCAGTCCTCAGACTGGGAGAATAAATTAAGTTGTCGAAAAGTAAAGAAGTTGTTTTCCTATGCAAACATGCATCATGACTTTTCCAACAACCCAATATTTCCAAAATTTATTCTGGTAAAATATTCGTATCTAAAATACATGAAAAACTATTAAAATGGAACAATAGTTTTTAAGTAAATAAATGGACTAACCCCAAATCCCAGTGTTTAAAGGAATGGGATCTCACATAGCTGACCATGGCTCAAATCCTAGGCCTGGTGGTCTGGAAAACAGGCCAGAGACATTTGCATTTGTGCTCACAATCCTGACGGGATAGTGAAATGGGGAAGGAACACAGCGTGACATAAACCCTTAGGAGGTGCCTTCTCCCTCTCTCTACTATTTCCCCCTCTGATAAGTACATGAAACCTCTGGTAAAAAAAAGAAAGAAAGAAAGAAAGAAAGAAAGAAAGAAAGAAAGAAAGAAAGAAAGAAAGAAAGAAAGAAAGAAAGAAAGAAAAGGGAAGAGAAAGGAAAAGGAGGGATAGAGTGAGGAAGAGAAAGGAAGAAGAGAGAGAAAAGAATAAATATATGGAAATAATCATATAAAGTATTCAGTGTCATATGTCACTCATTGAGGAACTGCAAATCAAAACACCAGTGAGATACCGCCACAGATCTGTACGAATGTTCAACATAAAAAACACAAACACAACAGCAAATGCCAGCTAGGATGTGGAGCAGCAGGCGTTTTCGTTCCTATCTCCAGAAAAAGCAAAATGGTACAGCTACTTTGGAAGACAATCTGGTGGTTGCTTAAAAAGTTAAACATAATCTCATCATAAAATGAGCAAGCATGCTTCTTGATATTTACCCAAATGTGTTAAGAAGGTATGAATTTTGTCTAAAAACCTGCTCAATGTTTTTGGAGTTTTATTCATAATCACCGAAATACAGAAGCAACCACCAAGTTTTCCAATAAGCGAATGAATAAATATTCTGTAGAACATTGACACGACAGAGTATTTTTTTAAAAGAACTATTTTATTTAACTGTAATTATTTATTTATTTATTTATTTATTTAAATTTGACCAGAGAGAGAGAAGGAAAGTGAGAAAGCAAGTCGCCAGGTCTGGGACTGGTGGCCATGTGGGAATCCAGTTCCCTTAACTACCACACCACCTGCCAGCCCTGACACAACAGAATATTAAGAGATAGGAAGAAGTGAGTTATTAACTCATAAAAAGACATAGGAGAATATTTTTTGGAAAGAATCATTTTATTTAATTTTATTTATTTAAATTTGACCAGAGATGGACAGAGCAAGAAAGAGAGAGGGAGAGGGAAATTGAGAAAACAAACCACCAGGTCCAGGACTAAGACCATGGTTGACCATGTGAGTCCATTGCCACTAGTCACCACACCACCTGCCAGTTCCAACGTGGGAGAATTTTAAGCGTGTAATTCTAAGTACAAAAAAATCAGTCTGAAAGGCAATCTACTGCAGAATTCCAATCATATGACATTCTGCAAAAGATTCAACTATAGTTAGAAAGAAAAAAAAAAAAAAATCAGTGATTGCCAGGAGCTGGGGGAATAGGAAAACAGATAGAATATTGGGGATTTCTAGGGCAGAGAAATATTTTTTGTGACACTGTTGTGGTGGAGACATAACATTATGCTTTTGCTAAAACTCCTAAAACTGTACAACACAGAGGGCAAACCAAACAAACTATGGGTGTTAACTAAGGACAATGTGCCAACACTGTTTCATCAGCTGTACACGTTAATGTTAATAATGGTAATAATAGCAGAATGTGTGGGGGAAGAAGCAGAGGTATCTGCTTTCTTCATGTGTTTCTCTGCATTTTTCTCTGTGTTAGTTCTAATTTCAGCAAACCTGACACCTATCAAGCATTGGTTATTTCAAGCAGAACTATAAATGATTGTTCACCCAAGGAAGATAACAACCCAATCTTTCATTTTTGATGAGTTGGAACAAAATGTTACACACTAACATTGACTAGGTAACTACTCACAAACCATAAGATTTTTAAATTTATGAAGTACTACATATGTAGAAGAAATAATAGTTGGTGTAAGGATGTTCACATGAAAAAGCTATGTATGGGGTCAGCAGCATTGTCAAAGAGATGTTATCAGACTCCTTCAGGTGTCAGATGACACCATTTCAACATATAAATAACAAATATTCACTCTCCTTCAAATAAACTTCAGTATAGGGACACTTTGCTGGTAAAAACCTGTTACTATTGCCAGAAAATTATGAGCCATTCAAATAGCATTTAGCCACTGTTTTTCAAATGTATTGGATTGTCGGCAAAATCATGACATAGTTTTCTGTTTTTCTATGCAAAAATATGTCATGACTTTTCAAACAACCCTAAAGTTAGTGATGAAGTTTCAAAAAAAGAAATCTCCATTCCACCTTGCAGTTTAAGATATTCTAGTATCATGGCATTAAATTTCTTAGGTTTCTTTCTTCCAGGAAAATTCTGAAAAGCAGGTAAAATATAGCCTTCTCTGGCAATTATAAATATTAGAATGTTAATCTCCTCTTTGATTTTCAGTTAAATTGATATGTCCTCAGTGATGACGAAGGTTTTTAATTTATCTGTGCATTACACTAAATTTCCAAGGCAATTTTCTTTGGGATGAATAGTCTCCTGAGAGAAATATGAACTTCTTAGTGCTCTCTGAACTTATCCCATGTCCTCATTTAGCTTGCTCAGAATGGTCTTTATCTTTGATTTTCTTCTTTCTGTTTTTTTGATTTCCTTGACTCTATTTTAGTGTCTGCACTTTACTTTAGTTAGGCTCAAAAATTTGCTGAGTTCCATGGCAAAAGAAAATTTCACAAATTACTCATTACAATACGCTGAGTCTAGATTTGTGACATTCTAGATAGAGAATTGTGAGACATAACCAATTTTGAGACTTTTAGTTTTGGCTTAGGTTTAGCTTAAATTTTGTAACTCTTCCCATATCTGCATCTATTCTCCAGATCAAATACAGATGCCACTGGTAGAAGGAACCATGCTTCAATGTCAAATTCTGTGTTTAGATGGGCTCAGATTATTTTGAGCAAAGCTGAGGTCAATGGCAATGTTACTGATAAGTCTGATGACTCTTGTTCTGTGATTCATTACACTGAACACCCAGAGACCAGCTGTTCAAACAAAGAAACTTCCCCCTCGGCAAACACAGCGAGTCTCATTTTTTTTTTTTGTTGAACAAGTTGGTGTTTTGAGATTGCTTATCAGATGAGTCAGCAAATCAGGGAATAAAGCATCTGGAGTGTATGGAAGAGAGTTTATTCCTGATATACTCTCTCAATAGTTATTTTAAAACTTAGTTCCAAGGAGAGTGACATCAGCAAGATGGTGGAATAGAAAGATTGACACCCTCTTTCTTCCCATCAACACACCAATTCAGCAACAATGCATCCACAAATTCCCTTTGTGAGAAATCAACAAATGCACACGGAGGCCTCAGGAAGAGTACCAATTACTCATACACATTTGAGACACCTTCTTGCTATAATCCTTATTCCCAGCATAGTGCCAGGTTACGGAGAAATTCCCAGTTTCCACTTTCCCTGAGAAGGCATACAGGTAGAATACATTCAGTGTCTCCCAGCTTTTCCTTTCTTTGTTTTTAACATTTCCCAGGACTCGAACCACAGTCGTTGGCCATGTGGGAATCCAGCACCTTAACCTACACACCACCTGCCAGCCCTCTCCCAGCTTTTCTTGGGCCTACCCAGAGAACTGGCTTCTGCCTTAGCCATCTCAGATCCCTGATGGGATCTAGCTTAACTCAGCTGCCTGGAGTCAAGAAGGATGTGGATGACACTTTGATCTGAAAGTTCCCAGAGCTCCAGAGTGCCTGCTCTGACTCAGCACAGAATAGACTGGTGAAAAACCAGGATTCCAGGACCAGCAGTTGGCATAATGGCTATGTCACTGGACTCCCATGTAGTTGACTGTGGTTTGAGTCTCAGAACCTGTGGCTTAACCTCAGGCCAGGCACGTGTGCGTGCGTGTCCAAGATCCCAAGAGGAGAATGGAGGAGAAGGGACTGCTGCGTGGCCATCCCTCTAGGGAGTGATTTCTTGCTTTCTGTCTCTCTGTCTTTCTGTCAAGCACATGCGCCCTATAGAAAAATCCTCTCCATAAAACAAAACAAAACAGAATCCCAACCTCTTCCTTGAAAAAGAACATGTTGGACAAGCACCAGTGATTCAACTGAATAACTGGCTTCAATCTCGCTATCTCAGCATACTTGAGAGGCCTAAGGAAACTCAAACACAGTCAGCTTCTGAAGCTGGGCCGAGATGTTCTCTTTCAGATCCAGATGCCTTTTCCCTCGGGGGCGTGCTATGCCAGATGGCCAGCCACTTCTTAGTTCCATTTTCCTTGACTCTGGTTTGTATCCCCAATTTATTTTATTATTATTATTATTTTCATTTTCATTTTCCACTGTGGTGGACAGAAAAGACCACCCTAAATAAGGAGTAAGAGGGAAAGTTCTGGTGTTCAGTCTCTGTATCTTCCGGGTCAATTCATGAAACAAAGAACATGGATAACAGGAAAACCCCTTGAAACTTCTTAGTCCTGCTGTTGGGCAGGACTTGACTTAATATCCCCCAAATACTAGCTCACAGAGGGCCCTCTGTTGCCAGTAAGAGAGGTGAGCGTGTTGGGCTCTAACTCGCAGACTGCCGTCTGCCTTGGAGAACAGGCTCTTTTATCTCATCCTATCATAGAGTCAAACTGTCTCTCATGATATTTCACTTAGATCCTTGTAACAGATACTCGAAAGGTGAACTTGTGAGCTGGGGAGACTTTGCCAAAAATACCAGAGGCAGAGTGGTCAGTCTGGGAAGCTTACTGTATATGCTCATACTTACTTTCATTTTTGTAAACGACTATTCTTATCCATGCTGACCTGACATTGGTGAGTTGTGTCACAAGTGAGCCATTACTAATGCTAACTAAAATACCCATGTTTGTGATCGGTTTACTTTTTAAAACTTAAGGTTCCTCGAAGGCCAGGTTTACCATTCTTGCTTGTAGACCCCATATTCTTTCTTGGGTGGGAGGGAAAGTGTGCTGTTAGCAGGTGAGCAGAGTTCAATGTGTCACCTCTGCCTCAGCCTGTCACCTGCTGGTACCTGTGGGAGGGCTTCTGCAGGAGAGTCACTTCTCAGGTAATAGGGGAAAGTGAGAGCAATTGCTAGAAAGAGGAAAAGTGGCTATTCAAACTGAGCATATCTGATAGTGGTCACGTGGACGCTCTCTATGCGTCCTGGTTTTAACGGTACACTAATCTTGTCTGTCTTTCTGTCTCTCTCATATACTTTTTTTTTTCTTTTTTTTTTTGGAGAGATTTTCACTGTAGGGCGCGTGCGCTCGCCAGACAGACACAGAGAGACATAGAGACAGAAAGCGAGAAATCACCCCCCAGGGGGGATGGTCACGCCGCAATCCCTTCTCCTCCATTCTCCTCTCGGGATCTTGGGCACGCACGCACACGCGCCCGGCGTGAGTTTTAAGCCACCGGGTCCGGGACACGAACCGCGGTCGACTACGTGGGAGTCCAGCGACATAGCCATTACGCTAACTGCTGGTTCCCTCATATACTTTTGATTTACATTTCTCTTATGATAAGAGATGTTGAGCACTGTTTGCTACATCTTTTAGTCATTTGTATGTCTTCCTTGAAAAAATGTCTATTTAACTCAGTTGATCAAATTTAATTAGGTTATTCTTTTTTGGGGGTGGTGAGCTGCTTGTGTTCCCACTATACTCTCAATACTAATACTAATCCTATATCTTTAGTATAGTTTGCAAATATTTTCTTCCACTCTGAAGGTTCATTCTTCACTTAAATTATGTGTTCTTCACAGTGCAGAAGCGTTTTAACTTGATGTAGTTTCACTTGTCTGTTTTTGGTATTGTTTCCTGCAATTTAGGGGTCTTATTTAAGGACTCTTTGCCTACTCCAGTGTCCTCAAGTGATCCCTCCTGTGTTTTCCACTTAATCCCAGTAAAAATGTCTCTAATCCAAAAAATAAAGAACGACTAGTGCTGGCAAGGTTTGGTGGGAGGAGACCTTCCTACATGCTGAGGGGAATGTAAATTAGTACAGCCACTATGGAAAACAATAAGGAGGTTCCTCAAAACTCTGCAAATAGAACTTCTGTTTGATTCTCCATTGGGTAAATACCAAGGAGTGGTATTTACCAAAGGATGGAAAATATTTAGTCAGAAAGACACTTGTACCTCTATGTTCATTGTAGCATTAGTCACAATTGCTAAGACATGGCATCAACCCTAGCAGCCAAGAATGAATGACTCATTTAAAATACGTGGGACATCTACACTGTGGAATTTTACTTGCCCTATAATACAGTGAGATCCTATTATTTGATCTGAAGTGTGTGAACATGGAAGATTTAGTGCTAAGTGAAATAAATTAGGCTTTGAAAGACAAACACTGTATGTCCCCACTCAGTATGTATCAAATGGCTGTGCTCTATAACAGAAATATACAACCTGAAGATAATGATAGTAGGGAAAACAAGTGTGGATACCAGATACTACAAGGGAAGGGGCTTGGTGAGCAGGGTTGGGTATGAGAGGTTTATATTCCTACGGCAGACATAGGAATGTGAAGTTCTCTGATGGAAAGATGTATATGGTAAGATCCTTGATTTGATTGTAACATGATGCATGTTTTTGAAAAAAAAACTATGCTGTGTGGTATGGAGATGTACAACAACTAAACGTAAAAATAAGCAAATAAATAAAATAATAACAGATAAAATATCACTTTAAATGAAATGGTTTAAACTCTCTAATCCAAAAAACTGAGTGGTTGAATGGATGTAGAAAACAAGATCTGGGGGTGGGAATAAAAAGAAAAAGAGAAAAGAAAACAACATCCAAGCATATACTGTCTGTAAAAATGTACTTTAAATTTAGTGACACATACAGGCTGAAAGTGAAGGGAAGGCAAAAATATTTTAAAAAGAGAAAAGGTGCCTATCTGTATTGTCAAATAAAATAGACTTTAATTTTTAAAAATTGTCACAAGCCAGCAGATGGCATAGTGTTTACCTCACTGGACTCCCACATGGCTGACCATGGTTTTGGTCCTGGACCCAGTGGCTTGAATCTTATGCCAGGCGCGTGTATGTGTGTGCCCAACATCCCTGGATGAGAATCGGGGAGAAGGGGTTGTGATGTGGCCGTCCCCCCTGTAATTTCTCACTTTATCTCTCACAGTCTCTGTCTGCCTCTCTCTCTCCCACAAGTGCAAGCACCCTAAGGCAAAAAACCCTTAAAAAATTGTCAAAAGAAACAAAGATGTAAAAATAGAGGGTCAATTCACTAGGAATATACAACAATTATAATAAATATAGACACATCCAACATCAGATATTTAAAGCAATCCTAAATACATAAAAGAAACACTGACAGTAATGAACAAATGAAGAATACAAAATATAAAAAAAAATTGTGAAGACTAAGATTTCGTGTTTTCTTTTGAAAGCATAAAAACTGACAAATCTTTATCCAGACACAGGGAAAAAAAAGGTAAGACTCAAACTAAAAAAAAATGGGAGAAAGACATAACAAATGATGCTTAATAAATAAACAAGGATAATAAGAGAGTACCAGGAACAACCATATGCTATTTTTGAAAACACACAACCTTATAAGTAAAAAAAAAAATAGTAATTCTCAACAAAGATATAACTTGTAAGATCATGAATTCAACAATCAAGTACTTCTCAACAAAGGAAAGGTCAAGAGAGGATAGTTTCACTGATACATCCTAAAAATGCAAACAATAATTAATGTCAATCTTTTTCAATCTCTTCCCGAAAACTGAAGAGAAAGGAACACTTTTAAACACCTTTTATGAGGCCAGCATTACTTTAATAGTAAAGTCAAAGACTCCACAAGAAGAAAACCTTAGGCCAATGCCTCTAATGATTATAGATGTAAAAATTACTAACAACCCAAGTTCAACAGCACATTAAAAGAACCATACACCATAACCGATTAGGATTTATCACTGGGATGCGAAGAAAGCACAATATATGAAAATGCATTCATGAGACATTACACTTCAACAGAAGGACAAATTTTAAAACACAAGATTATAATAGATTAAAAAAAAGTACAGCCCCAGTTAGACCAACTCTAAATGATAGAAAAGATGTCAAATGACATACTTGAGTAATATAGACAGACGAACAAAGTTTCTTCATGAAGTAGACCATAAAATTAAGTAGGTGGTGCCTGCCATAGGCAATACGATCTGCAAGATTGAACTCTTTCCTTTGATGCTAGATGCTACTTCTAATGAACAATTTTGGGGTTAAATTTCTTCCTTTCGTTCTTTTCTCTTCTTTTCTTTTTTTTTTTTTTTTTTTGAGAGAGAGAGAGTTTTTTGCTCCAGGGTATGTGGAAGAGACAGAGAGATCAGAAAATTTAAAAAATCACCCTCCCTCCAGGGGAGGATGGCCAAGCCACAATCCTTTCTCCGTTGTTCTCTCAGAATTTTGAGCATGCATGCACATGTGCCCAGCATGATTTTCAAGCTGCTGGGTCTGGAACTTGAACTGCCATCGACTGCATGGGAGTCCAGCGCCTTAACCACTACACCACCTGCTGACCCCAGGTTAAAGTTCTTTATTGCTTAAGATATTGAAAGAAAAATGGCTTAATTATCTTTGCCATTTGGATGGATTATCGGAACACATATATTCCTTTTTAAGTCAAATTTCGTTTTTTCTTAATTAATACTATCGTGATAAATGACAACACTGAAATGTGCAAAACACTTTTTGTAGGTATTACTTTCAATCCTCCAAATTTCATGAGATACCATTGCCTTCATGTTACAGGCAAGATCATCAATGATAAGAGCGTTTAAATAAGTGGTCTAGTTTACACATTTGCAAAAACAAGATTCATGTCTGCTTAACTCATCCAAAGTCTCTGTTTGTCTCTACTACTACTCCATTACACTATTTTTCAAAAAGTTAATTGATATAGAAAGAATAAAATCAAAAGATGTTAACAATATTCTTCTACAATGTTCTGAATGATCTTTAGATATTTGCAACTAGAGTGTTTTCATACTTACTAAAATAACCTTAATTTGGGACCAGCAGATGGTATAGCAGATACATTGCTGAATTCTCACATGGCCAACCATAGTTCAAGTCTCGAACCCAGTAACTTCAGACTCACACCAAGTGTGTGGGCATGCATGTCCAATATCCCAGGAGGAGAATGGAAAAGAATGGCCATCCCCCATGAGGAGGGATTTCTTGCTTTCTGTCTCTCTGTCTCTGTCTCTCTGGCAAGCACGTGCACCCTTTAGCAAAAATCTCTTCAAAAGAAGTGAATAAATAATTAACCTTGATTTTTTAGAAAATGAATTCCTATTATTTTGTTATTCCATGTTTATCTGTAATAATGTTTTAAATATTATTCCAATAAATTAAAAATAATATTCTTCTGGCTATAGTCAGCAGTAGAAGTACTACCCGTGTTTAGTATCTTGTCCTGCTCTCCGTGACGACATGACATGTCTGGAGCCGTGGAGTTTCAATGTGAGCCCACATCTAAACAGCTCTAAAGAGTTCCAACAAGGAATGAGCCATGCATGAGGAAAGGTAGTATTTATTGTCCATAACCTTCTCTACTCTTAATCTAGAAGAGGTGCTTTAACATTAAATGCATGGTTAGGTCAGAAATCTTTTTCTTATGCTTAATTTTGCAACAAGACCGCCTTTAGGATTTCACATTCTCCTTCCCCTCTTGGCTAAAGAAAAGCTGCTCTCCACTATAATTGTTCCTGAAATTCAAAGTTAAGACACTGGATCAAGGGGCCAGCAGTTAGCGTAATGGATATGTTGCTGGAACAAGACCGCCTTTAGGATTTCACATTCTCCTTCCCCTCTTGGCTAAAGAAAAGCTGCTCTCCACTATAATTGTTCCTGAAATTCAAAGTTAAGACACTGGATCAAGGGGCCAGCAGTTAGCGTAATGGGTATGTTGCTGGACTCCCACATAGTTGACCACGGTTCGAGTCCCGGACCCGGTAGCTTAAACTCACACTGGGCACGTGTGTGTGCATGCCCGAGATCCCGATGAAGAGAATGGAAGAAAAGGGATTGCAGTGTGGCCATCCCCTCTGGGGGGTGATTTCTCGCTTTCTGTCTCTCTGTCTTTCTGGCGAGAGCATGTGCCCTATAGCAAAAACCTCTCCAAAAAAAGAAAAGGAAAAAAACAAAAAAAAAGACTCTGGACCGAGTGGATTAGCGGGTTCTGAATACAGTGTACACATAGGAAAAGAACTTTCTTTACCCAAAGGGGACATTATAATTTGGGGGTGGGGGAGTTGTCTCCTCTATTATTCCAAATTCAATTCAAAACATAAGATTTCATCAGGTTGACTATTTCCAACATAGAATTCAACTTGAAATCCAACCACACCAAGTCAGCTGGGAGCGTGATTCCAGCCAGCATCAAGCTTTGAGAAAAGGCACTGAGCGCATACTGTGATTGGGAGGTGCTGAGTATAAATTTTCAGTGTCAGCATGGGATGCAGAGGTCGCCTTGGTTGGATCAGGATCAGAAAGACTACTGTTTCCTCCGTGCATAAATATTCGCTTTTCTTTAAAGTTTTGTCTTTAATAGAAACACATCGTGCCTGCAACACCTGCAAAACTGTTATTCAGACCTGAATTCAGAAAGACTGAACCACTTAATAGGAAGTTAGGTCCAGATGGTGTCAAGAAAAAAAAAGATATTAGATAGCCTGATGTTAAGGCAATTGGAATCTGAGCAATTAGAGATTAGTATTGATTTACATTTTATAATTAAATACATACATAAAGGTGTCAGGCATTTAAAAAAAAACTGAAACCAATATCTAAGTATAATTTGTTGCTATTAAACAAGCCACGTGTATTACATCTCTGAGTACAATCAATGTAATGTAATGTTACTTTTCTACGTAGCTACACATATAGAAGAAATATCTATCTTATTTTATCCGTCTTTTGTTAACTCTGCTTAAAATGGTAATGCAATCACAGAACTAACTGCTGGGCCATTCCCAGCACAGTAAAACAAATAAAAGAATACTAATTAGAACAGTGTCCTTTAATGACCAAACATTACCCATTATATGCGCTTTGATTCACTTTCATATTTTTTGTAGTGTGAAGATTTCCACATTTAGGAATTCTAATGGGATTCATCACCAAACAAACATATTTTGTCTTCAAAAGATAAAAGGAGGTCTGTTTCCCTGCTATCATTTTATTAAATGAACAGGAGGTTAATGGAGACTTTGTCAAAATTTGAAACCACATACAATACCAACAATTTCAGAAAAGGCAGGATTTTGTACTCTGTTGCATCAGAATCCATCGCAGAAATAACGTTAAGTTCAGTGTAACGCTGATAAATCTGCTCGTCTTAGCAGTTTATGGATTGATGCTATTTGGTGCTAAGTTGAGCTCAGCACCTAGAAAATATTTCATAAATCTGTCTTGTACTTTCCATCACGTCAATTCAGAAAACTAAAAAATCTGTCCTTAGAGTAATTGAAATTTGCCCTAGATTGTCATTGAGTGATATTCAGCAATACTCTTTGATTATAATACCAGACATGCTTATTTTTTATTAAGTAACACCTGGACCAGGAAAATAAATGACTTCTCAACTGTTGACAAGCAGATAATTGGTATAATATGTGGAACTAAAATTATATCTATTTTTTAGATCTTTTACAAGGTTAAAAATATTAGTGCCATAAGTCATATGTCAATGGAATTTGATAACCTTACAAGGTCTACTAAAATAAAGTAAAATATTTGTTTGGCCTCACTGATACATTTTTCTGTTAAAAGCTAAAATCACATATCTTCATGGTATTGCCACAGTACAGTGTGGTACATTTGACTGATGGCTTAGAAACCATGTAAGAACACTATTAAATTAGATTGCCTTCAAAACTTTAGATACTAATATAAAAGTATAATTTCAATAAAACCACTACATTACTCAAATCTAATTACCTGGACAGTTGTCACAGTTTTAAATGAATACATTTTGGAATTTTTCAAAACAGGAGAAAAGACACTAGTCAAACCATGCTCCAAAAGGAATATATTGTTGCTATGTAATACTATAAAATGACAAAAAGGCAGTATAAAATAAGTTATTGAATACTGCAAAGCTTTACAAATCTCAAAATTTCTACTAACTAGTCCAAAGGAGTGGCCACCTTTGTAGGCAGGAGAAGTCCGGACATCAGATAATTCTACTTGCTACAATTTCTGTCAATCACGTTTATTTTTTAAAGAATTATTTGTTTAATTTTATTTATTTATTCATTTATTTAATTGACCCGAGAGAGACACAGAGAAAGAGAGGGAAAGTAAGAAAGCAAGCTACCAGGTTCGGGACTCAAACCATGGTCGGTCATGTGGGAGTATCCAGCGCCTTAACCACTACACCACCTGCTGGCCCCTGTCAATCAATTTTAAATAGAAAATTTACAAATGTAATTTTGTTCCAGGTGATATATTTAAGATATATATCTCTAACTCTCTCTCTATTTATCTATCATCTATATCTATCTATCTATCTATCCACACTCATATATTCATTTTTTTCTTTCAGACTTTTTTTCAC
>NW_006160225.1:1000574-1001748 GCF_000334495.1 Tupaia belangeri chinensis | reverse complement strand
AGTGAGAAATCACCCCCAGAGGGAATGGCCACACCACAATCCCTTCTCCTTTATTCCCCTCTGAGGACTTCTGGCATGCATGCACACATGATTGACATCATTTTCTAGCCACCAGGTCTGGGACTCCAACCAGGGTCAGCCATGTGGGAGTCCAGTGCCTTAACCACTATACCACTTGCTGGTCCCCCTACACTCATATTATAACATAAACGGCCTTCCAAACACATATATTGTATTATACCAAAATGCATGACTGAACATTAATGTGTTTCTTTGGTATTTTTGTATATCTTTTGATCTTTTAAAATGACATGAAGTAGAAATTATCAGCTGCATATACTTGTTCAAAGAACATACATTTTATACTAATACAATTTCTTTCATTGCAAGGACTTCAAACATTCTGTTTTGAAAAAAAAAAATTTCTCAAAGCTGAGAAGATCAAGAACAAATAACAGGAAAAAAATTATAATTATCATTGACAAATAATTTCATGTTAATCGAGTCTATTTGTTGCATCAGTATTATTGGAAATGTATATCCAGTTGAAATTGGCAGTTTATACTTACACCAAAATGAGTATATAAATCCTAGTGGATATGGCATATATTCATATAGTTTTGCATATAGTCAAGGTATAGATAATAATACATAAAAATGCATAAACAACAAAATAATTTTTATTCATTTAGAAATTATTACATGACTAGACTGGTGGGATTCAGCATGGAGAAATTAGATTGTTTACTAAGAATAAGATTATGGATCTACATTTAAAAGATAATTGATTTCAAACCAATAGACTAGATTTAAAAATTGAGCCACTGGGCCAGCAGGTGGCATGGTGATTAAGGGCACTGAACTCCCACATGACTGACTACTATTTGAGTCCCAGACCTGGTGGCTTGCTTTCTCTCTCTTTTTCTCAGTCTCACTGTCCCTCTCTGGTCAAATTATAATAAATAAATAAAGTTAAATAAAATAATTATTAAAAAAATAAATAAAGTTAAATAAATATTTTTAAGAAAAGATTAACTAAAAATAGAATATTACAATAACCATAACTTCAAAAAGTTTGTGGAAAATATAATTATTTTATAATGTTTTATCTATCTACTAAGATAAGGCAGAAATAATAATAATACTAAGAAGAAGAGGAACCTCACATAACATA
>NW_006160225.1:967435-1000537 GCF_000334495.1 Tupaia belangeri chinensis | reverse complement strand
GAAGAGAATGGAAGAAAAGGGATTGCAGTGTGGCCATCCCCTCTGGGGGGTGATTTCTCGCTTTCTGTCTCTCTGTCTTTCTGGCGAGAGCATGTGCCCTATAGCAAAAACCTCTCCAAAAAAAGAAAAGGAAAAAAACAAAAAAAAAGACTCTGGACCGAGTGGATTAGCGGGTTCTGAATACAGTGTACACATAGGAAAAGAACTTTCTTTACCCAAAGGGGACATTATAATTTGGGGGTGGGGGAGTTGTCTCCTCTATTATTCCAAATTCAATTCAAAACATAAGATTTCATCAGGTTGACTATTTCCAACATAGAATTCAACTTGAAATCCAACCACACCAAGTCAGCTGGGAGCGTGATTCCAGCCAGCATCAAGCTTTGAGAAAAGGCACTGAGCGCATACTGTGATTGGGAGGTGCTGAGTATAAATTTTCAGTGTCAGCATGGGATGCAGAGGTCGCCTTGGTTGGATCAGGATCAGAAAGACTACTGTTTCCTCCGTGCATAAATATTCGCTTTTCTTTAAAGTTTTGTCTTTAATAGAAACACATCGTGCCTGCAACACCTGCAAAACTGTTATTCAGACCTGAATTCAGAAAGACTGAACCACTTAATAGGAAGTTAGGTCCAGATGGTGTCAAGAAAAAAAAAGATATTAGATAGCCTGATGTTAAGGCAATTGGAATCTGAGCAATTAGAGATTAGTATTGATTTACATTTTATAATTAAATACATACATAAAGGTGTCAGGCATTTAAAAAAAAACTGAAACCAATATCTAAGTATAATTTGTTGCTATTAAACAAGCCACGTGTATTACATCTCTGAGTACAATCAATGTAATGTAATGTTACTTTTCTACGTAGCTACACATATAGAAGAAATATCTATCTTATTTTATCCGTCTTTTGTTAACTCTGCTTAAAATGGTAATGCAATCACAGAACTAACTGCTGGGCCATTCCCAGCACAGTAAAACAAATAAAAGAATACTAATTAGAACAGTGTCCTTTAATGACCAAACATTACCCATTATATGCGCTTTGATTCACTTTCATATTTTTTGTAGTGTGAAGATTTCCACATTTAGGAATTCTAATGGGATTCATCACCAAACAAACATATTTTGTCTTCAAAAGATAAAAGGAGGTCTGTTTCCCTGCTATCATTTTATTAAATGAACAGGAGGTTAATGGAGACTTTGTCAAAATTTGAAACCACATACAATACCAACAATTTCAGAAAAGGCAGGATTTTGTACTCTGTTGCATCAGAATCCATCGCAGAAATAACGTTAAGTTCAGTGTAACGCTGATAAATCTGCTCGTCTTAGCAGTTTATGGATTGATGCTATTTGGTGCTAAGTTGAGCTCAGCACCTAGAAAATATTTCATAAATCTGTCTTGTACTTTCCATCACGTCAATTCAGAAAACTAAAAAATCTGTCCTTAGAGTAATTGAAATTTGCCCTAGATTGTCATTGAGTGATATTCAGCAATACTCTTTGATTATAATACCAGACATGCTTATTTTTTATTAAGTAACACCTGGACCAGGAAAATAAATGACTTCTCAACTGTTGACAAGCAGATAATTGGTATAATATGTGGAACTAAAATTATATCTATTTTTTAGATCTTTTACAAGGTTAAAAATATTAGTGCCATAAGTCATATGTCAATGGAATTTGATAACCTTACAAGGTCTACTAAAATAAAGTAAAATATTTGTTTGGCCTCACTGATACATTTTTCTGTTAAAAGCTAAAATCACATATCTTCATGGTATTGCCACAGTACAGTGTGGTACATTTGACTGATGGCTTAGAAACCATGTAAGAACACTATTAAATTAGATTGCCTTCAAAACTTTAGATACTAATATAAAAGTATAATTTCAATAAAACCACTACATTACTCAAATCTAATTACCTGGACAGTTGTCACAGTTTTAAATGAATACATTTTGGAATTTTTCAAAACAGGAGAAAAGACACTAGTCAAACCATGCTCCAAAAGGAATATATTGTTGCTATGTAATACTATAAAATGACAAAAAGGCAGTATAAAATAAGTTATTGAATACTGCAAAGCTTTACAAATCTCAAAATTTCTACTAACTAGTCCAAAGGAGTGGCCACCTTTGTAGGCAGGAGAAGTCCGGACATCAGATAATTCTACTTGCTACAATTTCTGTCAATCACGTTTATTTTTTAAAGAATTATTTGTTTAATTTTATTTATTTATTCATTTATTTAATTGACCCGAGAGAGACACAGAGAAAGAGAGGGAAAGTAAGAAAGCAAGCTACCAGGTTCGGGACTCAAACCATGGTCGGTCATGTGGGAGTATCCAGCGCCTTAACCACTACACCACCTGCTGGCCCCTGTCAATCAATTTTAAATAGAAAATTTACAAATGTAATTTTGTTCCAGGTGATATATTTAAGATATATATCTCTAACTCTCTCTCTATTTATCTATCATCTATATCTATCTATCTATCTATCCTCACATATACACTCATTTTTTTCTTTCAGACTTTTTTTCACCACAGGGTGCATGTGCTCCCCAGAGAGAGATAATGACAAAGAGAGCAAAAGTGAGAAATCACCCCCAGAGGGAATGGCCACACCACAATCCCTTCTCCTTTATTCCCCTCTGAGGACTTCTGGCATGCATGCACACATGATTGACATCATTTTCTAGCCACCAGGTCTGGGACTCCAACCAGGGTCAGCCATGTGGGAGTCCAGTGCCTTAACCACTATACCACTTGCTGGTCCCCCTACACTCATATTATAACATAAACGGCCTTCCAAACACATATATTGTATTATACCAAAATGCATGACTGAACATTAATGTGTTTCTTTGGTATTTTTGTATATCTTTTGATCTTTTAAAATGACATGAAGTAGAAATTATCAGCTGCATATACTTGTTCAAAGAACATACATTTTATACTAATACAATTTCTTTCATTGCAAGGACTTCAAACATTCTGTTTTGAAAAAAAAAAATTTCTCAAAGCTGAGAAGATCAAGAACAAATAACAGGAAAAAAATTATAATTATCATTGACAAATAATTTCATGTTAATCGAGTCTATTTGTTGCATCAGTATTATTGGAAATGTATATCCAGTTGAAATTGGCAGTTTATACTTACACCAAAATGAGTATATAAATCCTAGTGGATATGGCATATATTCATATAGTTTTGCATATAGTCAAGGTATAGATAATAATACATAAAAATGCATAAACAACAAAATAATTTTTATTCATTTAGAAATTATTACATGACTAGACTGGTGGGATTCAGCATGGAGAAATTAGATTGTTTACTAAGAATAAGATTATGGATCTACATTTAAAAGATAATTGATTTCAAACCAATAGACTAGATTTAAAAATTGAGCCACTGGGCCAGCAGGTGGCATGGTGGTTAAGACACCAAACTCCCATATGGCCAACCACTGTTCAAGTTGGAGACCTGGCAGCTTGCTTTCTCACTCTCTCTCTCTTGCTCTCTCTCTCTGTCTTTCTCTGTCTCTCTCTGGTGAGCATACATGCCCTACAGCAAATTTTAAAATAATAATAATAATAAATTTAATTTAATTTAATGATTATTCTTTAAAAATTAGCCAAATGATTGCTCAGTTTGATGTTTTATTAAATAATTGCTAGTGTTGATTATGAATGATACCTATCGATCTATGTTGAATTTTGTCTCTTTTTATATTTTTGGATTAAAAATAATTTTGTTCTATTCTGGTCATATAAATAAAAATGTTATATGGTAAAATTATGTATATTTCTAATTGCAGATTGGCAATTAGGCAGGTTGCCTAAAATACAACTGATGTGTCAAGAAGTTCTTAATTTTTTTGCAGGCTTTTTGTTTAGAAAAAAAAATATCTCCAAATCACTATGAGAAATAATTAACATCAGAAAAACATTAGTGTGTCAGATTTATCTGACCGAGATACAAAGTAATATACCAACTGTTGGTTTCAATTCAATCTTTATAAACTGTTACTATTTTATGAAATATTGCATCTCTTTTTGTAAAATTCTGGAATTTGCAGTATACATATGTAAGTCTTTTTTTTCAGTTTGGTCTTTATTTTAAAAAATATATTAATTAGATTAAATTAATTAACTAGTAACTTTAATTAATTAATTAACTAATTAATTAATTTTAATTTGACTAGAGAGAGACAGATAGTGAGGAATCATGAGAAAGCAAGCCACCAGGTCCAAACCTAGAACTGTGGTCAGCCATGTGGGAATCCAGAAGCTTAACCACCAGGCCACTTGTTGGCTCAGTCATCAAATTCTATTTGTTAAAAATATATTGATAGGGGGATCAGCAGTTAGTGTAATGGCTATATCGCTGGACTCCCACATAGTCGACTGCGGTTTGCATCCCAGACCCGGTGGCTTGAAACTCACGCCGGATGAGTGTGCATGTGTGCCCAAGATCCCGAGAGGAGAATGGAGGAGAAAGGATTGCGGCATGGCCGCTCCCCCTGGGGGGGTGATCTCTTGTTTTCTGTCTCTCTGTCTGTCTCTGTCTGTCTGGTGAGCGCACACACCCTATGGTGAAAACCTCTCCCCCCAAAAAAAATATATATATATATTCATAGGTATTCATTGTACGCCAGCAAGATACACAGCACTGAACACAAGTTAAACTTATAGGTCCAGCCTAGTGGCAAGTTGAGAGCAAAATGAACTGCAGTGCTGGAGGCCACAGAGCTGACCTTGGCTTGAGATCCGTGCACATATGCACAGGGTCCTGATGAGCTGAAAGGCCAGATGATATGGGTGAACAGGAAGATGACATAGAGGTTATTAGGGGTGTTTGCACACTGTTGAAGTACATCAAAAATGGTTAGGTAAGTTAAAAAATAGGCAGAAGTCCAGTCCTAGAGCTCAGTGGCAGAGCCATCTGCACAGGTAACCAGGTCCCACATGACCACCACAGTTCGAATCCCAGCCTTGGAAACTTGAAGAACAAGCTGGGTATGTGTACATTTTCATTCTAACCCTTGATAGATTGGAGAAGTGGAGGTAAAAGGATTACAGCATGATCAAACCCACTTGGGGGATACTTTATCTCTGATGAGCACAGACACCCTCTGGCAATACAAAATAATAATAATAATGATAATTAACAATAATAATAATAGGGGCCAGCAGATGGCATAGTGGTCATATCACTGGACTCCCACATGGCAGACGGCAGTTCGAGTCCTGGACCTGGTGGCTTAAAACTCACACGAAGCACTTGCATGTACGTGCCCAAGATACTGCAAAGAACATGGAGAAGGGATTACGGTGTGGCCATTCCTCCGGGAAGTGATTTCTCACCTTCCCTCTCACTGTCTCTGTCTCTCTGGTGAGAACACATGCCCTATGGCAAAAACTTCTAAAATAATAATAAAAATTAATAATAACCAGAAATAAGTTGATCAAGGGCTCGAGGTTAAAAAGCTGATTAATGAATGCATTTTCTTTTCTATTTTACTAGACTACATGTTCACTCTCTAGAGAGAGAGAAACAAAGAACAAAAAAGAAAGCACCCCGCAATAGGGATGGCCACGCTGCAATCCCTATGCTCCCATGTCGCCCTCCCTTTAGGATTTTGGGCACGCATGCACATGTGCCCAGTCTGGATTTCAAGCTGCCAGGTGCAGGACTCCAGCTGCTCCCTCAGCCATGTGGAACTAGTTGCCTTCACCACGCTACTGGCTGGCCCATTGAACAGATTTTATAGCACCTATGGTATTATAAGCATTCAGGTTTCAAAAATCCTGTCCTAGGAGAGATGAGCTGCAGATGAGAACACTTGCGTCAATTAGAAAAACCCCCTTCTTAATCCTGGCTTGAGGGCAGCCTCAGAGAAGAAAGACAGAGTTAGTTCTGAACATTTGCTGTGTGTCATCATACTAATGTTTATTTAGATAATCTTCAAGTTGAACACAATGGGGCTATCTTCTCACCAAATCTGGCAATTTGTTCTATCATTCATAAATACTTAAAAAAAAAAACCTTTTATAAAGTATAATTGACAGTACCCTTTCTATGTAACTGGTACTTTCGTAAAGGTTTCATATGAATTATGGAATTAATAAAGTATATATTACATTCAGGCAACAACCCAATCCTCATTTTTCACCTTCCCAGACTAATGCAGCTTAATTGAAGTGTTCTCATGGACTTAGAGCAGTAGAAACAGAACAAAGGACATTTATTAGTCACCATAGGCTAACTACTAATACCATACCCACCTCCTTATGACTGAATAGAAAAATAATTGTTTTGCATTTGCACTTAGTTCCTTTCCCTGTCGCTCATGCCCCTTTGCAGTGCTGGCCGGCGCTCTCTGTTCTGTGCATTCAGGAATTCCCATTGCTTCTCTGGGGCACATCTACGCTCTGGGCCCTGTATCTGCCCAAAGGGCAAAGGCCTGGAGGGAGCTAGAGTTGATGGGTAATTTTATATGCCCACCTGGCTGGGCCATGGCACTCAAATATTTAGTCAAGCAGCAGGGTACTTGTTCTGCAAAGATATGCTTCCGATGAGGTTTACATTTACATTTGTAGACTCTGGGGGAAGTTGATTCCTTTCTGTAATGTGGGTGGGCCTCATGTAGTCAACTGAAGGCTTAGAAATAAAAAGACTGACGTACCCTGAAAATGAAAGAATTGTGGCTTTCCATGGGTTTCCCTTGGAGCTGTTCGTCATGTCTTCCCTGGGTCTCCAGTTTGTTGGCCCATCTAAGATTTCAGATTCTCCAGCTCCCATGGTGTATGAGCCAGGTCCTTAAATGCATACATCCTATTTGTTTTGTTTCTCTGGAGAACAATCAATAACACACTAATTGACTAGCTTTATTTATTTATTCATTAAGGTTTCTGCCATAGCGCATACGCATATGCACTTTCCAACGAGAAAGAGAGATGGAGACAGTCAGAGAGAAAGTGAGAAATCCTCCATGGAGGTATGGCCATGCCACAGTCCCTTGTCCTCCATTCTCCTCTTGGAATTTTGAGCATACATGCACATGTGCCTGGAGTGATTTTCAAGCTACCAGGTCTGGGACTCAAACCGTGGTTGGTCATGTGAGATTCCAGCACCTTAACAACCACACCACATGCTGGCCCCTTGACCAGCTTTAAAATAGAGGAAATACTTATTGGGTCAGCCTATGATGTGGTAGTTGGGACAGATGGACCCCACATGGCCAACTGTGCCTTTCCAGTCCTGGAACCAAAAGCCTGAGAAACTTGTCAGGCACGTGTAGGTGTAAGCCCCAAATCCCAAAGCAAGGGAGATGTGGAGAAGAGCTAAGATGTGACCATTCCCCACAGAGTGTGCTTGCTTTCTCTTCCTCACTTTCTCTGGTGAATGCATGTGACTTCTGGGAAAATAAAAGGGGTGGGGAGAGCAGTAGGTGGCATGGTGGTAAAGGGACTGGATCCCATATGACCAACTACTTGGTTCTAGCCCTAGACCTGTCAGCCTGAAAAACACGCAGGATGCATGTGCATGTATGCCCAAGATCCCAGGAAGAGAATGGAGAAGGGATTGTGGTGTGACCATCCCCCATAGGGATGGGTGATTTCTTATTTATTTACCTTTCCTTTCTGTCTCTCTTCCAATGAGGGCACACTTTCTATGGCAGAAAATAAGAAAACAAACAAAAGCAAAAACATGAAATTATTCTAAATTATCTAGTTGTGTCAAATGTAATCCCAAGGATCCTTAGAAATGCAGGAAGCCAGTATTACAGAGAAACATGAGGGAAGAAGACACCGTCATGATACAACATAGAACCAACTCGACCTGCCCTTGTTTGTTTGGAAGACCAAAAGAGACCAAAAGGCAAGGAATAAAACAGCCCCTAAAAGCTGGAAAGAGCAAGGACACTCCCCCTCAGGGCTTCCAGAAAAGAGCAAATGCTCCTGACACCCTGATTTGAGCCCACTTGGGAGACTGGTGTTGGATCCCCAACCTATAGAATTGTAAGGCAGGGACTGTGTTGTTTCAAGCCACTGCAATTGTCATGCTTTGTTCCAACCCCAACAGAAAAGGAATACATTGTTTTACTATTGTGGGTATCTAGATATATGTAGCAATATAAGAAATACCCTCACTCGGGACCAGCAGTTAGAGTAATGGCTATGTAACTGGACTCCCATGTAAGTGACCGTGGTTCGCATCCTAGACCTGGTGGCTTAAACTCACGCCACGTACGTGTGCGTGCGTGCCCAAGATCCTGAGAGGAGAATGATGGAGGAAAAGGGATTGCGGCGTGATCATCCCCCCTTGGGGGTGATTTCTCACGTTCTGTCTCTCTGTCTCTCTCTGTCTGTCTGGCGAGCACACACGCCCTATAGCAAAAACCTCTAAAAAAAAAAAGAAGAAATACTCTCACTTATAATCTTTCATAAATTCTGTTACCACCTGCTGTATGTCTTGAAAGCCTTTGAATATCGTCATTTATTTTGCTGGGTATAATATATCCATTATGCATTATAATTACCTTGAGAATAAGGATCATATAAGAGGAAGTTTGCAGAACATTCTGTTACTGACCTCACATACATTAGCTACATAATCACAAATTCATAATTGATGGAATATCCTATATTTAAACTATATATTAAAAAGATACATATAAACTATATATGTATATAAATATAAATAGTGTTTATATTTCTCTTATAGTATCAGACCACAGTTCCCATCTTCAGCATAGTTTAAATACATAGTTAGCAAAACAACTGCCAACTTCAAATGCTGATAATTAGTGAGATTTCAAGATAGCACTGGTAAATGTAAGATTTCAAGATAATTGCACTAAACCTGCAATGGATTTTTTTCTAACTTTTTTAAAAAAGAATTGTTCATTTATTTTATTTTGTTATTATGATATTATTTTAATATGACCAGTTAGAAGCAGAGAGAGATAGAAAGGGAAAGTAAGGAAGCAAGGTCTGGGACTCGAACTACGGTCAGCCATGTGGGAGTCCAGCACGCCACCTGCTGGCCCTGATATGTATGTGGGGGGCATATGACTTTAAGGGGAGTGGTCATCTTCTCACGTCTTGTATTATAATTAAAGCCAGTAATTATATTAAACACTACTTACCTATGTACATGAATGATATTAAATCACCAATGTGATTTATTTACATCGTGGTCAGGTAATTGCAAAATCCTTTGTTGGTGACAATAGCTGAGTGGAAGGAATATGCAGAAGTCTTTATTTGTTTTTAAGTATGCATAGAAACCATCCCTAGTGTCATAATTACAAGGATCACTAAATTTTCAGAGGCCTTTCATCCCTTGAGTGCTAAGTGATTTTGACAGGAGGTTGACTATCAAAATTAAAGCTATCCACTCACTTCTGTATCTCCATTAATACAGAACATATTGCACAACAAGAGCTTAGTTTTTTAGTGAATTAAGTTTTTCTTATGTGTTTATTCAAAATAATTTTGGTTTTGTTCAGGGTATGCAAGCAAAATGAAAACCGAAGGTGAATATTCTGTGAATAAAAATCTCTTATGGCATGTTTAACATCTAGAAAATGATTGTTCAAATAATACAACTTAAAAATTGGTATTCTATAAGAAATGCATATTTACTAAGTACTGTAGTACAGGTAAATATTAAGTTGAGTCTGATTCCTGTCTTATAAGAAAGGTATTGCTCTTGGGACCAGCAGTTAGTGTAATGGCTATGTCGCTGGTCTCCCACGTAGTCAACCGCAGTTCGCGTCCCAGACCTGGTGGCTTAAAACTCATGCCGGGCGCGTGTGCGTGCGTGCCCAAGATCTCGAGAGGAGAATGGAGAAGGGATTGCGATGTGGCCATCCCTGGGGTGGTGGGGGGATGATTTCTCACTTTCTATCTCTATGTCTCTCTCTGTCTGTCTGGCGAGCGCACGCACCCTATAGCAAAAACCTCTCCAAAAAAAAAAAAAAAAGTATTGCTCTCAGATTTTGACATACGTAATAATCCTTGATTCCTTTCCCCCAGGTAAATATCACATCTACCTTCATTTTAGTCTTACAGAGCCTCAGTAACGTTTTCATTCAGATTGTAGTCTACACGGCAAGAGCTAAGATTTGAAATCAGATTCGTCTGGCTTGAAATTCTGTGCTCTTTAGCCATACACTTCATTAAGTAGACATTAGACCTGTGGGAAGAGTTGAAAAATGTATTCCAAGGGAAGAAAAGAGCTTGTAAAAAAGCTCGCCCGTGGGAGATAGCGCGGAGAAAGGCACATTTGACATGAGCGGATAAATCAGAGAAATGAAAAGCTGCAGAAATAACCAGGGGTCAGCTAATGAACTGTTTTAATGAATCTGGACTATAGCTAAGAAATTTAAGCTAAGAGATGATGAGAGAAAGAGCGATTCACTTTCAAAGCTCATCCAACTTTAATGCAGAAGAGATTGGAATGGGAAAAGCCTAAAGGCTGAGAAGCCAGTTAAAGAAACTGTGTATCGGAATGATATGATCCGGCTGATACCGGTGGCCTAATGTGTGATAGTCACAGCAGCATGGGGACAAGGGAATAGATTACAGAAATGTAATGAAGTAGGAAAGAGAGTGTGAGTCTCTGGGAAATAATGCATACTTGAAAAGATAAAACTGAGGGAAGGGAGGGGTTGGCTCTCCTACTGGGATGATAATGAGTAGCACAAAAGAGGGCTTTTACAAGGATGAGTTTTGAATATGAGAAGCTTCACACAGTTTGTGGGAACTGGGATTAAAAGATGAATATGAGTGAAGCCAGCAGATGACTTAGTGCTTAAGGTGCTGGACTTCCACATGGCCAACTGTGGTTTGAGTCCAGGACTCGGCAGCTTGAAACTCACATTGGGCATGTGTGCGTGCATGTCCAAAATCCCAAGAGGAGACTGGAAGGAGAAGAAATTGCAGCAAGGCCACCCCTCCCCAGGGGTGATTTTTCACTTTCTCTCCATTTCTCTTTCTGTGTCTCTGGCAAGCACAGGCTCCCTATAGGAAAATGTTTTCCCAAAAAATAAGTTAATAAATTAAATAAAATAAATAAATAAATAATAAAAGCACAAACTTTTTTCTCAGCGTAAGTTCCGCTAAGACACTTGAGCCAGCCATGACAGCAGCTATGTAGTCCATCCTTAAAAAACTGAAGGTCCTGAGAACTGCATCATCTCAATGCAATCATTTCTACATTATTACCTGAAGAAAAATGGGCGCCCTTAAAGATTTTCTTTTTAAAGAGCCACCAGATGGCGTGATGGCTATGTCGCTGGTCTCCCATTTAGTCGACCCTGGTTCAAGTCCTAGACCCAATGGCTTAAACTCATTCCAAGCACATGTGCATGAGTGCCCAAGATCCCAAGAGGAGAGCACATGTGCATGAGTGTCCAAGATCCCAAGAGGAGAATGGAGGAGAAGGGATTGTGGTGTGGCCATCCCCTAGGGGGAGGGGGGTGATTTCTCGCTTTCTGTCTCTGTCTTTCTTTTGTCTTTCTGGTGAGTGCATGCGCCCTATAGCAAAAACCTCTCCGGGAAAAAAAAAAATAGGAAAGTAACAAACCCGAAAGAGCTAAATCAGGGCTGTCAGGAGGAGGCCTGATGATGCCCCGTCACAGTGCTCATGGAACTGTCCTTATCTGAGGAGAGAACTGGGCAGCAGCACTGTCATGGTGGAGAAGGATTCTCTGGTGGAGCTTTCCTGAGCTCTGTTGTGCTAAACCTTTGGCTACTATCTTAAAACAATTTCATAAAAAGATGTTCTCATCCTTTGGTGCTCCAGAGAGTCAACAAGTGAACACCTTGAGCATCCCAGAAAAACTGTTGCAATGATGCTTGCTCTTGATTGGCTGCTTTGGCTTTGACTGAACCATGACCTTCTGCCATAGCCCTTGCTTTGATGGTGCTAGCCCTTAGAATCATGTCCTCATGAAAATCCTTGCATTATCTCCTGCTCCAGTTCTCCCAAGACATGCGGCAGAATCCTGATCTCACTTGTAGGAAATGCCCATTGAAGCTCAGCTCTCGTATATGGCTGCACTGGGTGTAGTCGTTCAGCTCCCACTGAGCAGAGCGTCTCTCAGTTCTAATTTTCAGACACAGTTATGGAACTGAGATGGCTGCAGCATTTGGTATTGTTTCTACTGTTAATCACTGATCCTCTTTAATTATGGCACAAATGAGAGAAAATTATTTCTCAGGGCCATCAGATTGAGTAGTGGTTACGCCACTGAACTCTCACATGGCTGATGGTGGTTTGAGTCCTGGACCTGGTGACTTGAAACTCAAGCTGGGTGCATGCGCGTACATGCTCAAAACTCAGGAGGAGAATGGAGGAGAAGGGATTGTGAAATGGCCTTCCCCCTGTGGGATTAATTTCTCGCTTTCCTTCTCACTATGTCTGTGTGTGTGTGTCTCTCTCTCTAGTGAGCACATGTACCCTAAGGCAAAAACCTCTCAAAGTTTTTTTTTTTTTTTTTCACAAATTGACGTAAATGGTTTCCCACTGCAGAAGGCATAACTTCTATTTCATCTTGCTTCTTTATTAAGTTTTCATTATTGCCAGAGGGCATATAAACTTGCTAGAGAGAAAGAGAGAGAGAGACAGAGCCCCCCTCCTCAGTGGGGTATTTTTCCTTCCCATTAGGATTTTGGGCATGCAGACAAACACACTGAGAGTGCTTCTCAAGCTACCAGATCTGGGATTTGAACCAGGATTAGCCATGTGGGATCTACACTCCATTACCAGGCCAGTTCATACTGTCTCCTCCTAAGACAAGTTATTCATTTGTAAACTGCTGATTTCTTTGAGGCATGATCCCCTTAAACCTTTTAAAGCATCAATGATTTCACCATTTTTCCACTTAAACTTCACAATACATTTGATCTACGTTCTAGCTTTATTTATTTATTTTTTTTGTTTTGAGAGAGAGAGATAGTTTTGCTATAAGACAAATGTGCTTGCTAGAGAGACAGAGAGACAGAAAGTGAGAAATCACCCCCAGGGGGATGCCACAATCCCTTCACCAAACTCCTCTCGGGATTTGGGTCACACTCTCACATATACCCAGTGTTAGTTTCAAGCCACCAGGTCCGAGACTTGAACTGTGGTTGACCATGTAAGAGTCCAGCACCTCAACCACTATACCAACTGCTGGCCATCAATTTTTTTTTTTCCTTTTTGCTACAGGGAGAGTGTGCTTGTCAGAGAGAAACGTAGACACAGAGAGTGAGGGAGAAGAGAGCACCATCCAATAGGAAATGGCCACCCTGGAATCCCTTCTCTTTTATCTGTCCCACCTTTTGAAATTTGGGAATGCATACAAACATCTCCGACGTGTATTACAAGCACTGGGTCAGCGATTCTAACCATGTGGTCAAATGTGCGGGACCCAGCTGCCTTAGCCAGCAGGCCACGGAGCCAGCTCTGTTCTTGCTTCCTCTTTAGCAGAATTCATGTTACCCTGATAGGAGCTGTTTCCAACCAGCGTTCTTTCTTAGTGCCTCCAATAAAACCCTGTGCAGACATGTTGTAGCAAGTAGTACTTATCAGAGCTTATTCTGTTGCCCCCAGATTTTCACATCTATGCATAATGTTTGATAACGTGTATTTTCTATGAATATTTTGAAGATTTAATTTGAGATGCCTTTGTAAAATTCAGAGAAAACCAATTGGTAGTGAACATTATTTTTTAAGAGGTTTTTGCTATAGGGTGTGTGCACTTGCCAGAGAGACAGAGAGAGACAGAGAGGACAGAAAGCAAGAAACCACCCCGAGGGGGGAGGGCCATGCTGCAATCCTTTGTTTTCCATATTCTCCTCTGGATTTTGGACATGCACACACACCTGCCTCCACTGTGGGTTTCAAGCCACCGAGTCTGGAACTTGAACCTCAGTTGGCCAGGTGGGAGTCTAGCAATGAACCCATTACGCCATCTGCTGGTTCTTTGATCACTCAGCAGCTTGTGCATCATACATGAGGAATGAGAATTGATGGGATCACCCACGTACACAAAGGGTAGGAAGAAAACATAAATGGCTATGGAGAATTAGAGGAAAAGGAGTACTTGAAGTGAAAGATTAACTAGTAATTCTGCAGAAAAAAAAAAAAACAAACAGGAGTCATTCATCTAAAGAAAAATAAGGGCTTCAAAGTATTGATCTAATTTATTATAATATTGAAAAAGAACCAGCATTTTGGATTTAGTAATGCAAGGATATTGGTGAACCAGTTCAGTGGTGGAGAGGAATGGAAAAACAGAGTGTAGAATGGTAAAAATATGTGAAGAGTAAGGATACAAAGTGTTTACTTACGCATTGTGGGTGTCAGTGCCCCACTGCTACAAGGTGAGTTCAACAAGGCTGAGAATTCATTTTTACCCTGGTATCACCAACATACACATACATTTAGATAAACTGTTGCATGAATCTTTTTGCATAAATTAATGGACTATCTTTTTCTTTAAAAAACTGTCTTTTCTTAATTATTTTAAGACAATAATTAATACAAAGTATTTCTTTTCGTTTATGAATACAATATGTCATAATTAAACCAAGGTAATCAATACACATATCCTGACTACCATTGGTAACCTTATATGCACTGAGTGGTTAACCATATTCTTTTTTCTTTTTTTGGAGAGGTTTTTGCTATAGGGCGCGTGTGCTCGCCAGACAGACAGAGAGAGACAGAGAGAGACAGAAAACGAGAACTCACCCCCCAGGAGGGATGGCCACGCCACAATCCCTTCTCCTCCATTCTCCTCTCAGGATCTTGGGCACACATGCACATGCACCCGGTGTGTGTTTTAAGCCACCAGGTCTGGGACTCAAACTACGGTCTGCTACATGGGAGTCCAGTGAAATAGCCATTATGCCAACTGCTGGTCCCCCATATTCTCTCACTATAGAACACTAGAAACTGTTCCTACTGTCTACAATTTTGTTTCTTTTTATCAACAGTCCTCTAAAAAAGAATCATTATTGAGAAAAAACTATGAAAATAAATACAAACAGCAGACATTTAATAAAATGTGTGTAAATAAAATTGACTGAACTAATACTTTCAAGCATCATAGTTTTTTAGATAAGTAAAATGATATTTAATTATTGACTCTCTCCCCTGGTACCACCATTTGAACATTGGGCAAGCTTTATTTCATATTAAGATTTTTTTTCCCCCAAGGGCTTTTTTCCTAGCTGCTTTCTCTTCCTCAGTCATTAGAAAAGCATCTAGAAAGAAAATTGTACTTTAATACTTGTAGACAACAGTATGTAGTGTGGTAGGGTGCCACTGAATGAACAACCACCAAAGCCAGATTAAGTTTAAAGGGAGCCTTTATTAGCTGGCCAGCGAGTACAGTCTGAGCCTGGGGGGTGGGGGGTCACCAGGAGTCAGAACCTCAGCCCTGACTGAAGTTGGAATAGTCTTTTTATAGGGAGTCAAATACCAGGGGTTTCTATGCAGGCAGTTCCAGAAGCTGAATCAAGCTGGTTAATTATTTCTGAGGGGAGTGAGGTTTCCTTGTAAGCAGTTCCATTGCTAAACAAAAGGGTTTCTGGCTAGTTGGCAAAGACAGTAGCAGGTACAGGGTGTCGTCCCGGATATGGTTTTCTGTATGGCTAGCACAAGCTATTTTCTCATGGGAAGAGCGAGCAGGTTTATAGAAGTAGACAGCCGTGTTAGGGTAAGGGAACAAAATGGACGAACAGTTGTTCATGTGCAAGATCTGATATGCAGCCTTCCACAATAGGGTACTATTAGCTGAATTCTTACAGAAAAATATCAAGATATAGAAGTGCATTGTGATTTGTTTAGATATGTATACAATACTGCCCTATGTCCAAACATTTTATACAGACTTATGTGTGACTTGATTACCATGAGATTTTAGGTGAAGTACACAAAAAGTGAGAAGTTCGGTTATAAAACTTTCTAGTTAGAATCTGCAAAAATTGTATAGTTGTATTTTCTCTAAAAACTGACATATCCCTGAGCCTGTACTGATACTGAGCCTGTGGAAAAAATTGTTGCAATAACTAAACAAGCTATTGTACCGGGAATACCCATAGGCATTTGTATTCAACTTCTGCAACATTTTCAAAGGCAGGCGTTCCTTCTGCGATGTATCCATGAAAAGTGGGTAGTGCTGAATATCAGCAAGTGCCAGTATAACTCTGCAGAAAACGCGTATGGAAAGAACTCCTTCTGCCAATAGTGAGAGCTTGCTATTAAATGAAGGAGCATGCTCTTTTCTGTGTGCATTTGGCCAAACTTTGTCTGTGTAACTATGCTTGTCAGTATGCCATGAGTTTATTGAAAAAGACAGTGATGTGAAAACAACAGAACTTTGTTCTAGAGCTTTAGATTACGTTTAAATGTGTGATGATTGAGTAATTATCGGGACTGGACAATGTTTATTTCACTGTTTTTGTTTTACATACTTTATTCTGTAGGTTTTAAAGGTTAAAATAATTGTTTTTTTTTTAATTCTATTTACCCTAATTCAGGCTAACAATCCAATTTCTTCCTATTTCCTATGCCTTTTGCATATTGGGTTTTACTCCAGACTATCAGAAAAATCGGCCTCATTGAATCACGTTTTCAGTATCTGCCTGGCATTGGTCATGATCATTTTTACTATGCCCATTTTTACAAAGAGAGATATTCACAAGCGCATTTTATAAACATTTTGACCATTTTAATAAACATCAATATTCTGAATTTAATTACCACAAATTGCTATTTAAAATGGATATGTGTGTAGGGGCTAGCAGGTGGCATGGTGGTTAAAGTGCTGAACTCCTACATGGCCACCAGTGGTTCAAGTCTTGGACCTGGAAGCTTGTTTTCTCACTTTCTATCAAGTTCTCTGGTCAAATTAAAAATATAAATTGGTTGTGTGTGTGTGTGTGTATGTGTGTGTGTGTGTGTGTAGGGGAGGGTGACTCCCATGGGAATTCTCTACTTGGAATTCATACCAACTTAAAGCAATTCTTAGAATTTTGATACACCATTCACCCTCAAAAGATTAAAAAAAAAAATAGTTAAATAGATTGCATCACATAACTCCAAGAGTAGAGATAAACTTTTTCTACGCATTCTATTTGGTTAAATTTACTAGGATTGCTATTTATTTATTTATAGTGGTATTTATTTATTTATTTGCTTTTTTTTTTTCCATAGGGCACATGTGCTTGCTGGAGAGAAACAAGGAGAAATAGAAACAGGAAATGTGAGAAGTCACCCCCTGGGGGATGGCCACACCGCAATCTCTTCACTTCCATTCTCCTACTGGGACTTTGGGCACACATGCACATGTGCCTGGTGTGATATTCAGGCTGCCAGGTCTGGGACTCAAACAGAGGTCGGCCAAGTGGGAGTCCAATGCCTTAACCACAGTGCCACTTGCTGGCTCTCCAAAATGCCATATTTTTAAAAGTTATTCATTTATTTCTTGAGAGAGAACGAGAGACCCTTTATGCACCCCCAGCTCAAGTCCGTGCCGAATCATGAACACACACCTGCCTTGCATACTCAGGTGATTTATCAGACAAAACCCCAGTACTGCAAGAGCTCTCTTTTCTCATTTACACAGTATTGCTTTCAAGAGAAGTTATTTTGGGACCAGTAGTTGGTGTAATGGCTATGTCGCTGGACTCCCATGTAGACGACTGCGGTTCGAGTATCGAACCTGATGGCTTAAACTCACGCCGGGCGCGTGTGCGTGTGTGCCCAAGATGCCGAGAGGAGAATGGAGGAAAAGGGATTGTGATGTGGCCATCCCCTCTAGCGGGTAATTTCTTGCTTTCTATCTCTCTATCTCTGTCTTTCTGGCAAACACACGTGCCCTATAACAAATACCTCTCAATAAAAAAAAAAAAAAGAAGTTATTTTATATGATTCTGACAGATGAATGGCAAAAGAGATGTCCAATTAGAGCTCATCTAGTCTTCAACATGAGGAAAGGGAAATGCTCATTCTAGGAGCCAGCAGTTGGTGTAGTAGTTAAGGTGCTGGACTCTCACATGGCTGACAGTGGGTTGAGTCTCAGACTGATGCTTTTAAAATCACGTGGGTGTGTGTCCATGTGTGCGCAAAATCCTGAAAGAAGAATGGAGGGAAAGGAAGAAGTGTGGAGTGCGTATGAGCTCTATGACAAAAACCTAAAAAAAAAAATAAAAAAAATAAAAAAAATCTAGTTCCTGTTAGTTTTTCTGTCTCACCCAGGGCTGTGAGGCTGCTCAGAAGTACTTGTGAAGGACACAATATAGGGTAAGACCCACTACGAGAATGGGTCCTAACCCGAGGAAGATGAAATGCTTCCTTTCTTTCTGTCCCTAGTTCCCATATAAAGGAGTTCAACATCAAGAAGGGGATGACAGTTGGAGAGAGGGGCCAGGCTGAAACTCTGCTGCAGAAGTATACCATGCTGGGCAACGTCTCTTCACACTCTAGATGAAGTATAGTGATTTAATGTACGAATAATAATAAATAAATATATATATATATATATATATATTTACATACAAAAGAAGTAATCTCTAGAAGATCTAAAGGTAAGATAGGAGACAAATGCAGGACATTAGAGGAAATTTTGGCTCTTGCACGTACAAGGCCAGCAAACAATAAGCACATGCTGTGGAAACCGGAAAGTAAACATGAAACCGTACACTAAAGGCCTGTTTATTTCACTTCCTGTTACCGATCACTTGTCCAGCTTTCAACATAAAATTGCAAGGTAGATAAAAGGCAACAATAAATCCTCCTATATCACAGAAATTTTGTAACTAGAGAGTGGGAATTTGAAATAATTATGAGGAATAAACAAAGACTTTTATGGAAAAAGCAGACAACATGAAAATATGGACAGGCAGAATTAGAAGAAACAGAAAACACTATAACAGACAGAATTGGAAGAAACAGGAAACGCGGTAACAGACAGAATTGGAAGAAACAGGAAACACTAACAGAATTGGAAGAAACAGGAAACACTGTAACAGACAGAATTGGAAGAAACAGGAAACACTGTAACAGACATCAAGGATTTCTCTCATAGGAGAATTAGTAAACTGGACACCGGCTGCAGAGAGAACTGAGGAATTTGAATAGAATGTTGATATAAACTTCCCAATCAAAAAACAGAGAGGGGCCAGCAGACTGCATGGTGATTAAGATACTGGGTTCCTACATGGCTCAGACCTGGTGATTAAGATACTGGGTTCCTACATGGCTGATAGTGGTTCGAACCTCAGACTAGAGGCTTGAAAATCATACCATGCATGTGTGCATGCATGCCCCAAATCCCAAGAAAAGAATGGAAGAGAAAGAATTGTGATGTGGTTATCCTTCTTGGGAGGTGATTTATCTTCCTTTCTCTCTTGGGCAAATACACTCTTTATGGCAAAAAATTTGAAAAAAAAAATGCAGGGAGAAAAAATAATTTTAAAAAAAGACAAAAAGACCAGCAGGTGGCGTGGACATTAAGAGACAATAAGGTACTGAATCCCACATGGCCAACTGCGCAGGATACATCAGAGACCTGATGGCTTAAAAAACACAGTGGGCGTGTGTGTGTGCATGCCCAAAATCTCAAGAGGAGACTGGAGAAGAAGGAATTATGGCGTGGCCATCTTCCTGGGGTCAGAGGGGTGATTTCTCACTTTCTCTTGCTCTGTTTGGGGAGTGCACAGACCCTATAGCAAAAACTACAAAATAAATAAATAGATAGATAGATAGATAAATAAAAGGGATAGAATACCCAAGAATTCTGGAGCAAGCACAAAAGGTGTGACTTAGCAAGGACGCAAATAATACAAGGAAAAGAAAGGAGCAGAAGAAATATTTGTAGTAATAGTGGCTCGCCAGTGGGAGTGGAGGTTGGGCAAGAGACATTTCTAGAGGAATGACATCACACTTCTCGTCAGAACCCATGCAATCAATGACAGCTGGAATGATATAGTTAAAAAGTTGAAAGAAAAAATCCACTAACCTGGGACCAGCACGTGGTGTGGTGGTTGGGGCACTGAACACTCCCACATTGCTGACCATGTTTCAAGTCCTAGACCAGGTGACTTGCTTTCTCACTTTCCTCTCTCTCTCTGGTCAAATTAAAATGAAGAAATGAATGAATAAATAAATAAATAAATCTTTAAAAAAATCTACTAACCTCAGACTCTGTATTCAGTGTAATCATTCTTCAAATTGAAGGAGCATGTAGACAGCTTCAAAGGCATTACTCCCACCCTTATAAGAAAAAGAAATCTGGGGACCAGCAGTCAGCGTAATGGCTATGTCACTGGACTCTCACGTAGTCGACCACGGTTCGAGTCCCGGACCCGGTGGCTTAAAACTCACGCCAGGCGCGTGTGCGTGCGTGCCCAAGATCCCGAAAGGAGAATGGAGGAGAAGGGATTGTGGCATGGCCATCCCTCCTGGGGGGTAATTTCTTGCTTTCTGTCTCTCTGTCTCTCTCTCTGTCTGGCGAGCGCACGCACCCTATAGCAAAAACCTCTCCAAAAAAGAAAAAAAAAAAAAAAGAAGAAATCTGAACATCTTTAAAACCAACTTTTCTACATGTGTGAGAGAATTGTGGTTCAGAGCAAGTCAATATTAAAGAGGGAAAAGATGGGTGTAGACAATCACGGCTTACCAGAGTAGAAATCCGGAAGCAGAACCCGCTGCTGGGCCTAGTACTGGGAGGCTGTCTCAGCAACAGAAAATTACACACACGTGTGTGTGCGTGTGTGTGTGTGTGTGTGTGCAGTTTTTTCTCTCCAATGAGGGAGGGTGGACACATTGAAGAAAGAGAGAGACAGACTCACAGAATGAATCACTCCCGACTCTTTCTATAAGATCTAAATAGTCACTAATATTAAGTCTGACGTACCTGCATGAGAAAAGATGCAGAACATCCATGTCACATTATAAGAATAACACACAGGCTGGAATCATTGTGCGTCTTTATTTGAAAAATAAGATCATCACCTTCTTCCTTTTCATCGTAACAATAAATTCTCATCCCGAATGCAAAATACCCAAGTTTTATTTATTTCTTTTTTCTTTTTTTTTTTTGGGGGGGAGAGGTTTTTGCTATAGGGGGCATACACTCACCAGAAAGACAGACAGAGACAGAGAGACAGAAAGTGAGAAATCACCCCCCCCCCAGGAGGGATGGCCACGCCGCAATCCCTTCTCCTCCATTCTCCTCTCAGGATCCTTGGCATGCACGCACACACGCCCGGAGTGAGTTTAAGCCACTGGGTCGAGGATTCAAACCGTGATCGACTACATGGGAGTGGAGCGACATAGCCATTATGAGAACTGCTGGTCCCTGTCTCTCACTTCTATCTTAGGGAGTCTGAAGAAATTATATGTTCCTTAAACACTGTGGCTCAATGCCCTTATCCAATTCATTAGATTTATTTTCTGTTTTCTCTCTTTCCCCAGGCAAGGACTTCACTAAGTTTTCCCAAACCACATAGGAAGGGTCATCTTTCCTCCAACTTCCAGTAAGAATTTCCCCAGGTTCTTTTACTCCTTTTGTAGCAGACTTCACATCCACAGGTGTCCATCAAGTTGGTGAGACCATTTAGGCTTTTACCAACACTACTCTGAGCAGCACTGTCTCCACAGTCAGTCCCATATTGCTGTAGCTGTTTCCACAGCACACATCACGCCGGTATCAGAACTGACTCCAGTTACTGCGGCTACTTAACCAATCACTCCAAAACATGGTGGCGTAAACCAATTATTATTATATCCAAAGACTGAACGGGGCCGGAGATCTGGACAAGGCATACTCTGAACCACTCTTTTCCATAATATGCGTGACCTTATCTGGAGACTTGTGGGTCAGGAGATATAATTGTTTGAAAATTCACTCAGGGGGCCAGCAGGTGGTGTAGTGGTTAATGCACTGGACTTCCACATGACTGAATGAGGTTCGAGTCCTGGACTCAGTGGCTTGAAGCACACTGGGCACATGTGCATGAGAGCACAAATCTCAAAAGGAAAATGGAAGAAAAGAGATTGCAGTGTGACCATCCTCCCTGGGGGTGATTTCTTACCTTTTGTTTCTGTGTCTTTCTGGTAATCGCATGCACACTATAGCAAAATTCTCTTGCAAAAAGAAAGAAAAGAATACTCAGTTAAGTAGTTGGAAGGTAATACTGTCTACTAGCTATTAGCAGAGAATTTGGGAAAGAACATTTAAATATAGCTACACCATATGACCAGGCATTGCATTTTACAGTTATTGTCTCCATGGTGAAACTGAGGAAGAGACTAAATCTAGCCCATTACAAAGAAAAGAAACACAAGTTCCACATCTACATGGAGATGTACCAATGTCATATTGAAAAGAACGCATGTAGAATAGAAAATATTGCTGGAGCTAGTCTTGGCATATTGATTAGTCATAACTTTCTACTGTTGATGGTTATTTTCTCCCATTTTTATAGTTAAAAATAATGTTTCTAAAGACATATTTGAGGGACCAACAGTTAGCGTAATGGCTATGTCACTGGGCTCCCATGTAGTAGACTGTGGTTCAAGTCCCGGACCCGGTGGCTTAAACTCACTCCAGGTGTGTGTGCTTGCGTGCCCAAGATCCCGAGAGGAGAATGGAGGAGAAGAGATTGCGGTGTGGCCATCCCCTCTGGAGGGTGATTTCTCACTTTCTGTCTCTCTCTATCTTTCTGGCAAGCGCTCGTGCCCTATAGCAAAAACCTCTCAAAAAAAAAAAAAAAAAAAGACATGTTTGAAAAACATTTTATCACATATACATATAATTCTTCTGATTATACATTATATGTTAATAATGACGTTACCGAGTATTAAATTTTCCAGATTTTTAATTTTATGCATTATGGACTCATGAACATGTAGACACATAATCATTTAAACCTAATTTATATACATGCACATATGTGTGTGCATGTGTGTGTGTGTGTGTGTGTATATATATACTTCTTAAGGATTAGAGGAAAATATCTGAGAAGTTTTATAAAATTATGTATTCAGTTTTATTTATATTTTTAATTTTAGCAATTGTGTCTCAGCTTGATTTTAAGTTTTTATTTTCTCAATTTTTAGGAAGTCCATGTTTTTATCTGCTGTAACATTTGAGTTACCTTCTTTATGCAATTCACGTTTCAACCTTTTGCCTTTTTCCTATTGAACAATTTGTCTTTCTTCCTTATTGGTTTACATATCCTTTATATAATGTGGCAATACGGCTCCTTTTGATGATATATTTTATATTTTGTGTTATTAGCCTTGCCTTACGCTCTCTTGATGGTGTCTTTTGATGACAAGAAGCTTTGAATTCTGACTGGCTACATTTGGTAATGTTTCCTTTCTGCTTGCTGCTTTTGATGCTATGTTTAAAAAATATTTTTCTATTTCAAGCTCAAGAACACAAAGGGCCTTCAAAAAGTTTGCAGGAAAATGGAATTAACAGTTACTTTGGTGAAAAAATTTTAAATTTATGTTTTTTTCCATAAACTGTATTTTTTAATAAACTTTTGGGAAGCCCCTCATATTTTCTTATATCTTACATTATAAAATGCTTATTTTCTTTCTTCACATTTAACATATATTTTATAATCTACTGGACTTGTTTTTTGTTTGTTTGTTTTATATTTTTGCTATATGGCCTGTGCACTTGCTAGAGAGAGACAGTGACAGGGAAAGTGAGAAATTACCTGCCTTGGGGGATGGCTATGCCACAGTCCCTTCGCCTACATTCTCCTCCTGGAATCTGTGGGCTTGGGCGTCCACCCACATGTGCCTGGGGTAAGTTTCAAGCCACCAGATCTGGGACACAAACTGCGGTCAGCCATATGAAAGTCTAATGCCTTAAACACCATGCCAGCTGCTGGCCTCTGGTCTTAATTTTTAATGAAATTTTATTCATTCATTTATTCTGAAAGAGAAACAAAGAGAGAGACAGTGATATCCAACAGAGCTTTTACTCTAAGATCTGCCCTCAGCCTCTGCAAGTCCAGATCCCAGGCATGTGTGCACGTGTCCAAATTGCTCAGGAGGTCCCAGAATGCAAAACCAGGGTGTTTCCTAGGTGGGCCAAATTGCATTACTGTTGTGTCACCACCTGGTCTTGGAATTAATTTATATGTATGATGTGAGGTAGGGATCAAGTTACATTACATGCGTAGAGATAGTCAATTCACCCAGTTCAACGATTGTAAATACCAACATTTTCTCACTGATTACAGTGCCAACCATGTAAAAATTTGTGTCAAAGTTGGCTTTAGGGACAAAATATATATTTGATTATCTTTTTCTTTTTCTTTTTTTTTTTTTTTGAGAGGTTTTCACCATAGGGCGTGTGCGCTCGCCAGACAGACAGAGAGAGACATAGAGACAGAAAGTAGAAATCACCCCCCAGGGGGGATGGCCACGCCGCAATCCCTTCTCCTCCATTCTCTTCTCAGGATCTTGGGCACACACGCACACCCGCCTGGCGTGAGTTTTAAGCCACCGGGTCCGGGACACGAACCGTGGTCGACTACGTGGGAGTCCAGTGACATAGACATTACGCTAACTGCTGGTTCCCTATACTTGATTATCTTTGATATAATATCAATCGTTGTCTTATATATGTGGCAAATTAAGTCATTCTACCTTGTTTTAGGATCTCAAGTTTTCCTTGTAGCTCTCATTCATTTCATTTCAAAGATACATTAAATTTACTCTTCCTGTGATGATCTCAGTATTAGAACATCTATTCCTGTTCTGTATCACAAATTCTCAGGGTCTCTTGGTCCATTCAGAATACTATAACACGTACTATAACACATACTATAACACGTACTATAACACGTACTATAACACGTACTATAACACATACTATAACACGTACTATAACACGTACTATAAACTGGGTAGCTCATAAACAACAAAAAAAATGTTCACTGTTCTAGAGGCCGGAAAGCCCACTAGAAAAGTACCTGCCAATTAGATGTCCCCTGAGGGCTTGCATTCTGACACACAAATAGGCCCTTCTGGGTGTGTTCTCACAGGATGGAATGAATAAGGCAGCATCCTGGAATCTCTTTAGAAGGACGCCAACTGGACTTACAAGGGCCAAGGCCTCCCAAAGTTCACTCTCCTATTAACATGACATTGGTGATTAGATTTTAGCATATAAATTCTGGGAGGACGAAAGCATTAGGAATATAGAGAATAATTTACATTTTGTCCAAAATTCTGTTGCTCATGGAAGTAGCATTCACTAGGTAGCTGTGAAAAAAATATCTTGGAACTTACAAATTTTTTACTTGCATAACGTAAAATGTGAGACATCAAACCCAACATAATAAGCCCGCATAAGAATTTTCTCTTAATACTTTTAAGTAACATTGAGCTATTATTTTATCCTCTTAGCATACCTTGCAAATCAATCTATTTAAAAGAATTAACACATAATAATATTTAAGTCCCTTTAGTAAAAGAGGAATAATGATAATTTATTCCACTAGATATTAAAGCATATTTTAAGATTATACTTATTATCAGCCATAATAGTGGTAGAGTAGACAGGACAATCCTTGAACAATTACTTTTTTAATGAAAACACATCATCTTAATAGTAACACTAATGTGCACGAAAACCTATTAAACAAAAAAAATTCATTTTTGACAAATAAAATGTTTTAGGAGTCATATATTTGAAACACTAAGCAGCAAAACATTAATAACTAAGCTAAATTTGGGAACCCAGTACTTCTACTTTGAAAACTTTTGCAAGAATTTCAAAATCCCAAGATTTTTGTGCCCTAAAATCTGAAAATTATAGGGATCAAAAAAAAGCCTTGTGATTGGGACCAGCAGATGGCATAATGGCTATGTCGCTGGACTCCCATATTAAAATGTTCAGGAATTCTAACTATCCAAGTCAGTGAGAATGGTTGAGAACTTAAAGTAAATCCTGACACATAAATTACTGAAGCATTCGTAACTGTAGGTAGTGAATTCCAAAGAATCATTCAGTTCTTCATGTGACTAAGAGAATAGAGCAAAATATTACTAATTATAATAGCAACAATAATAAACACATTGGGAAATAAACCATTGGTAAAGAATGAAATTCAACACAATTTGGAGATTAAAGTTCAATGAAAGGTACAAAGGTACAAAGGTAAAAGTACAACTTCAAGACCATACAGAAAAGGGTCTAGATATATTTTAACCGATTGCTTCTCCAGAAACAAGAAAATTTTAGAATTAAAATATTACATTTACAGGTGATAGTGGGGATAAACTACACTGATCTAACTCTCTATACAGAAGAGAAGATTCATCTATTGTATATATTTTATAGATATAGTGCACACAACTTCATATCTCCTTAAGGTAAGAAACCATAAATATATTTTTTTCTAAACTAGAGAAGAACACTGCCTTTAGAACTTTATTCACTTCTAGAAGAACCACCAGATTCAAACTTCATCTGAATATAAAGTATGCCAGTCCTCAAAGCTGTTCCCTAAGCACATGCCTTTATGTAACTTGAATTTAAATAAATAGCAGCAGCAACAAGCTAATCCACACTACAAAATAAGCAACATCAGCAGCATCAAGACAAAATTATGTGTTACCAGGAGATATATGTGTAGGTGTGCATTTTAAGTTCATCCAAAATTTTTAAGAATAGACAAAAAAGAATCAGAGTGTCCTTAATCAAAATACGTGCTGTCCAATTAGCCAACGTTCCCAACAGTCCCCAGATATCTCCTATTGTCTTGCAACTGTGTACTTTATAGATTTGCATTACTTACAGGACACTTGGGTATATGACTCCCAGGTGATAATAAGGAACTATCAGAGAATTTATATCATGTCATAAGTCATGGTACATGCTAAGACTGGAAGTCAATAGTCTGCAGGAAGATAAATCTACTGGGGACAAGCAAGAGTTAGAGGGTCTTCTGAATTAAGTCCTTCATAGTCTCTCTGATCTACATAAAAGTTTAATGAGCATATTATCTTCCAATGGTGAGAAACCTTCCATGGTTTCTTCTTTTATTATATGGACATAAAATCAACTAGTCTTGGTAAGGCTACAGTGCAGTCATATATAACTTTTTTGCCTATTAAGATAGAGTTTCTGTCTTTTTTATATTCATAGAACAATAATTATCCATGGGTAATTTTAACCAGCACATTTTATTTTTTAACATGGAGTTCTTCTGTCACCACATTAAAGTTCTAAGTTGATGCTCCTGTCTTATTTTTGGATTTATTTAAGAACTTCAGTTTCTGCTTACATTTATATATTCTTTTTTATAAGAATAAAAAAAAAATGTCAAGAAAAGACCAGAGGTCTGTCGCCTTCCACATCTTGTAAAGGTTCTTGCTTTCATTCTCCATGCGGGAAGGTCACCAAGGTGATCTAGTCAATGGTTTAATAGAGAAACTCACCTCCCAACCACCGACCTCCTTCACATTCCATTCTGCTAAATCTCCCTGACCTTATAATGAATTCTTTCATTAACTTTGAATCAGAAATGTACTGCTATTAAGAGCTGGCATTTTTACTTTTAATAGCTGATCTCATTTCAAGTTGTTTCTCCTCCATTTATATCGTAATTCTCTCAAAAGTGCTCACATTTTAATCTTATATCATAAATTATATTGGATTAAACACATTTTTTTCCACTGCACAAAACCACAGTTTTCTTAGGATATCAGCTATTTAGAAATAGTTGAGTAGTCAAGCTCAATCTCAGTCAAAATGTGTGGTTTCTGTAAGAGAATCGTTATTGCCTTCAGCTGTTCATTTCCCCACACCGGTAGCTTAAACTGGGTAGCTATCACGTGATGAAATCGTTAGCCACTCACTTTTCCTACAAATTTGCTGGTCACACCCTCTAAGGAGCTGCATTTGAAAGTAATATGGAGCTCTTTCAATTAGTTTTACTGAATGAAATTATTTTAAGTGGTTGTGTAGTCCTGATGCAACACCCATTGACAGAGGTCCATAGCTTGGATTTTGTTGGAAAGAGAAAAATATTTTTACAAGGTGGCCATTTACTGATGTGATATGTATAAAAAATGTGTTTTACAGAATACACATCTAAACACTTCATCAGAAATAGTTTCTTGAAGGGCAAATTAGTTTTGAAAACACTATTATGTTCCCCTCCACAAAATATAATATTTTAGTATATTAAAGGCTCTGAGTATACCTGCAGTGAAGAAATGTATTTGATTTTATTTAATCTGAGAATTTCCAAACTTAGTTGTCTAATAAGTAATCATTAAATATGTGTGTGTTTGCTGTAGGACCTTTCCTCACTGGAGGAGAATTACAGAAATAGAGACAGAGAAGGAGAGAAAGTGAAAAATAATCCCCCAAGAGGGATGGTCACACTGCAAACTCTTTTCCTCCATTCTTCTCTAGGGATTTTGGGCATGCATGCACATACACCTGGAGTGGTTTTTGAGTCACTGAGTCCAGGATTTGAGTCGCAAAGTTGTTCATGTTGGATCCAGCCACTCCATGCCACCTGCTGGTCCTACGTCTTTGTTTAAAAAGCACATATTACAAATATTTGGGATAGTATTCTCTGAGATGTTATTAAAAGAGTTTCAGTGAATAACTTAGAATATGTTCAACTAATTCTCTGTCAGAGGATGGAAACAAATGCTTACTGACAACTTGTATTGCACTTTCATAGCAATTATGTTACATTTTGATCATCAGTACTATGACCTAGATATTACTATAAAAAAATGGGGCCAGGGACCAGCAATTTGTGTATTGGCTATGTCGCTGGATTCACACATACTGACTGCGGTTCAAGTCCCGGACCCAGTGGTTTAAACTTATGCCAGCCGCTTGTGCGTGTGTGCCCAAGATCCTGAGAGGAGGAGAATGGAAGAAAAGGGATTGTGGCATGGCCATCCCCCCCAGGGTGTGAGTTCTCACTTTCTGTCTGTCTTTCTAGTGAGCACATGCACCCTATAGCAAAAACCTCTCAAAATATATATATATATATATGGGGCCAGCAGATGGTGTAGCAGCTATCTCCCTGGACTACCACATGATTAACTGTCATTCAAGTCTCAGACCCAGTGACCTGAAAATCACACTGTGCGCACATGCGTGCATCCTCAAGACTCCTGGAGGAGAATGGAGAAAAAGGGATTGTGGCATGGCCATCTCCCTTGAGGGGTGACTTCTCACTTTCCCTCTCATTGTCTCTGTCTCTCTCTCTGGCAAGTGCACAACCCCTATGGGAAAAACCTCTGTAAAATAATAAGATAAAGATATGTGGAACTGAACTTCTTTAAAATATATCTGGTCACTAATTTAGGAAAAGTAGAAACATATGGGATTTTACTATATGAATTTAAGTAAAATATTTTGTTTAGATAAACGTGACTGCTTCATTCAGAATAAAACATTAGGGAAAAAAAGTAGCCTTTAAAATTGCTGGGACAGGAGCCACCACGTGGTAAGGTGATTAAGGTGCTGGACTCCAATAAAGAAAACAGCAGTTCGAGTTCCGAAACTGGCAGCTTGAAAACCACATTGGGCAGATGTGCGCGCATGCCCAAAATCCTGAGAGGAGGATGGAGGAGAAGGGAGTGCTGTGTGACCACTCCCCAGTGGGTGATTTCTCACTTTCCTTCTCTCTGACTCTCTCCACAAGTATATAAATGAAAGAGCAAAAGTTTTTTTTTTTTAATTGAAAATACTTTTTATACTTCATTTCTTATAATATTAAGTATGGGGAATGGTCTTAAATATCTGAAGCTACGTAATACTTTCCTGTGGGGACACGTTTAAGAGAGAGAGTCTGAGGTGTGGGGACATGCACTGAGCAAACACCACATGCTCTTTTGGGGTTTGGCAGAACCTTGTAACTTGTCTTTCCCTGACCTTGGCTGCAGACAGAGCAAGGGTGGAAATTACTAGGGGCGTTCCAACAGACACATCTGATGGACTTCAAGAAACATCTTGACCCCAATTAGTAAAGTCCAATCCCTGCCCTGCATCTGAAAGGTTCTTTAGACTTCTCTGGGTGTGGTGGTGCACTCCTTATGGAGAAGTTCTTTAGATCCTTCCCCACACCTAACAGCTAGTTCTCTGCATTAGAAAGGAAGATGAGATTTACTCTAGATGGGATTACCACCAAGGGATACACCTTGCCCCTGGTATGACTAATCTCTTATAGATTGGTTAACTGCTTCTTATTGTCTGTAACCTGGCAACTAATCCATGAAGTGTCATGAAACATGTGTAATGTCTCCTTGTACTGTAAGTAAAGACGTCCAGTTTGTCTGGGCGGCACAAGTTGCTTGGGCTACCTAGGCTCAGGCTGCCTGTGTCCCTTTCTACTCTAACCCTTTGTCTCGTTCTTTCCAATTCCCCCTGTCCTGGCAAGATGGAGGGCTTTTTCTTTCTCGTCCTCTTTCTCTTCCTCAGCAGCAGCCCTCTGATCATGATTCAGCCAGACCCAAGTCCTGGGGCGGACGCAGACACTTTCCAGCAAGTGTACTTTATAAAAAAAAAAAAAAAAAAAATGAGTCAGTTCAATCACTTTTTTCATCTAAGCCAGATACTTCATAATATAAAATTAGTAGACATTCACTAGAGGACTAGTAACTTTTGCCAAATTCACAAATACCATTTTGTTGCTCTACGTTTGACCTGGAATTTAGTTATTTCTTATTATAATTTTTTTTGAGAGTTTTTGCTATAGAGCATGTGTGTTCACCAGAAAGACAGAGAGAAACAGAGAGACAGAAAGTGAGAAATCACCACCCCCCCCAGAGGGAATGGCCACACCGCAATCCCTTCTCCTCCATTCTCCTCTTGGGATCTTGGGCATGCACGCACACACGCCCGATGTGAGTTTAAGCCACCAGGTCTGGGACTCGAACCACGGTCGATTATATGGAAGTCCAGCAACATAGCCATTTTGCCAACTGCTGGTCCCAAGAAAAATTGTTTTTGGTTGAAAAAGAAAATATGGCTTTGCAGAGCTATTGTGTAAGGAATAGAAAGGTGGAATAAACAGACTTGGCAGATGGGCCAAGAACATTGGAATGTAATTGTCCCTCCCTTCCTTAGCACTCCCACTTCAAGTGCTTGCAAAATGTGTAGAGATGTTATGTGGGAAAACAGTAGTGGTTACCATTTAAGAATCTAAACTATTACAATGTTGTGAAAAACCTCAAACATTAAAATATGTAGACTGCACATTTAGTGATGAGAAACAATTTAAGATTTTAAGTAAGAGATGATGTGCAATTTTAGAAGATCAGAGTGGGGAACAGGTGCAAAAACAAGGAAACAGCAATTGCTGTATTACCGTAGTCCACCGAACCATAATAATTTGATCAGAATAACTTTTGGAATAGGTGTTTTGGGCCCATTTTAAATAAAAGGTCTAGATGTATGAGATAAAGCAATTCCGTGAGACCCAGGAGGAGCCTGGTACTTGAGAGACTGTTGACTGGACTAATTAGGCATGTGGACCTCGGAATATTATTACTTAACCTCACCAAACCAAAGGTCATCAATTTCCAAAGAAAGTATAATAGTGGCTTCTGGGCTGAAGGGATGTATATAACTAAAATGTCAGATCTTCCTAAATTAATTTAGAAATTCATCATGATTTCAATTAAGTGACTGGTAACATTCTTCACAGAAATAGGAAAAAAAAGTTATAAAATGTATTTTAAATCACAAAAGGTCCCATATCACTAAGTGGATACTGTGCAAAAAGAATAAATTAGGAGGCATCTTAATACTCTATTTCAGAATATATTACAAAGCTGTGAGAGTCAGAACAGCCTGATACTGGCACAAAAAACAAACAAACAAACAAACAAAAACAAAACAAACAAACACACAAAAAAAACAGTTATAAAATGTATTTTAAATCACAAAAGGTCCCATATCACTAAGTGGATACTGTGCAAAAAGAATAAATTAGGAGGCATCTTAATACTCTATTTCAGAATATATTACAAAGCTGTGAGAGTCAGAACAGCCTGATACTGGCACAAAAAACAAACAAACAAACAAACAAAAGCAAAACAAACAAACACACAAAAAAAAACAGACACAACATGGAACAGAATAGAGAATCCAGAGATAAACCCCAAATTACACAGTCAGCTGATCTTTGCCAAAGGGTAAGAGACAATGCAAGGGAGAAAAGTGTTTTTCAGCAAATGGTGCTGGAAAAACTGGGTATTCGTGTGCAGAACAGTGAAACCAGTTCTCTATCTCTCACCATTAACAAAAATCAACTCAAAACAGTCCAAAAGTTGGATGTAAAATCTCAAACTATAAAACTCCTGCCAGCAAGTGGCTTGGTGGTTAAGGCACTGAACTCCCACAGGATTCACTGTGGTTTGAGTGCAGGACCTAGAGGCCTGCTTTCTCACTTTCCCTCTCTCTCTCTCTATGATGAGTGTGAATACCCTATAGCAAACTTAAATAATAATAATAATAATTATCAATAAAAGAAAATAAACATTTCCTTAAAAAATTACTGGCAGAAAACATAGGAGAAACTCTCAAAGATGTTGGAGTAGGCAAAGATTTCTTAAATGAGATCCCTGAAGTACAAGCAATTATCTGAAAGATACACAAGTGGGTTTACATCAAGCTAAAAAGGTTCTGCACAGTGAAGAAAACAATAATTAAAATGAAGAGACAACCCTCAGACTGAGAAAATATTCACAAACTATGCTTCAGATAAGGGATTGTAAGAAATATATATAGGAAACTCAAACAGCTCATTCATACACACACACACACACACACACACAAACCCAATTTTAAGATGAGCCAATGGGTCCATCAGGTGGGGAAGAGGTTAAGGGAGCTGAATCCCAAAACACTGACTGTGCAGTTCAAATCCTGGACTCATGGCTTGAAAACTATGAAGGGCACATGTACACACAGGCATGTCTAAAATCCCGAGAGTAGACTGGAGACAAGGTTACACTGTGGCCTCCCCCACACTGGAAGGCGATTTCTCTTTACCTGGCTCTCTCTGTC
>NW_006160225.1:944619-967406 GCF_000334495.1 Tupaia belangeri chinensis | reverse complement strand
CTCTTTCTATAGCAATAATAATTTTTATTTTAAAAAATGGGCAAAACGCTGAACAGAAAACTCTCTACTAAGGCAATCAAATAACTAACTTATTTATAAAAGAAGATCTACATCTCTTATCATGAGAGATAAGCAAATCAAAACCACAGTGAGATACCATTCAACTCGGGTCAGAATGCCATGATTAAAAAATAATAAAATAGGGAACAACTGCTGGTAAGGTTAAAAGGGAACTGCTGGTGAGAATATGAATTAGTACAGCCACTGTGGAAAACAATATGAAGATTCCTCAAAAAAAAAAAGAAGTACAATTTTCATATGACCCAGTGATCCTACTCCTTAATATTTATACATATGATTGGAAAACATTCCATTGGAAAGACACTTGCTCATCCATATTTATTGCAGGATTCTTCACAATTACTAAGACATGCAAGCAACCTAAATGTCCAAGAACTGATGAATGGATTAAAAATCTGTGATACAGGGACCAAGAGTTGGTGTGATGGCTATGTTGCTGGACTCCCATGGAGTTGACCGTGGTTTGAATCTGAGACCCACTGGCTTAAACTCATGCTGGGCACATGTGCGTGCATGCCCAAGATCCTGAGAGGAGAATGGAGAAGGGATTGTGGCATGGCCATTCCCCTGGGGAGTGACTTCTCACTTTCCACCTCTCTGTCTCTCTCTGTCTTTCTGGTGAGCGCACAGACCCTATAGCAAAAACCTTTCCAAAAAATAATAATAATAATCTGTCATACATATATGCTATGGAATACTAATTAGCTATAAGGAACAATTAGACGATGCCATTTGATTCAAAGTGAATGACTATAGAAGATTAATATTAAGTTTAGTAAACCTGACTGTGAACGACACACACTGTACATACCCCACTCAATATATTCCAAATGTCTGTGCTCTTGACAGAAATTTAATTTTTCAAAGATGAAATAGTAGGGAGGACACATGTAAATCCTGAAAACTTTATTAGAAGGGAATGATTAGTGAAGGGTGGGTGGGAGGGGCTCAGGGAAAAAGCACTCAACAGTCACAAGAATGTAAAGTTCTCTGTTGAAATTATGTATGTGGTGATTTGATTGTCACATATTACACGTGTGCCTTGAAAAACATCCTGTGTGCTACAGCGATGTGTGATGATTGAATGTAAATAAGAAATCATAAACTCTCAAAACAAATAGTGGTCTTTGTGGTGACTACATAGACTAATGCGTCTGATGTGCATAGCGAAGTCCTGGCACAAAGCTCAATAAATGTTATTTATCCGTATTACTGCTCTGCTATTTATAAGATGCTCAAATTTATTTTTGCTTATGTTTATTCTGTATAGTTAAATAGTTCAAATAAATAAAACTTGGGCAAATAATATGTCTCCATTGAAAAATTATTAGTAATCAAGTGACTGTAAAGGTAAAAATACTTAATTAAAGTGGATGATATGTAAATTTTGAATTTACATATTGCAAATTAGATGACTGAAACTAAAATAATTTTCTTAAATGAAAACCTCAGAATATCAGTCAGTTTAGGCTATTTAAGGTATCAACTGGGCATATATATATTTATGGATGGATGTGTGTGTGTGTGTGTGTGTGTGTGTATCTATATATAGCCAATATCTTGATATAGTGAACACTAAGGTATAAACTAAAGAAATTTATATAGCATAAAAATTCGTCTTACCAAAAATAATAGTTTTATGAACCATTTCCTAGTCATTTTTCATTTTTCAACAATCTAAACATAAATTCTTCTTCTAATGTTACCATGCTATGTGTTTATTCTTGACTTACAAACACCATACATTGTAAGAGATGGTGTTTATGAAATGGATACATTAGTAATCAATAACAATTTTTCTTTTTTGCTTTGTTTTGTTTGTTTGTTTTGTTTTTTTTAGACAGAGAGACAGAAAGCAAGAAATCAATCCCTAGAGGGTGATTGTCAAAGGCAATCCCTTCTCCTCTATTCTACCCTTGGAATTTTGGGCATACACACACGTGCACCTAGTGTGAGTTTCGAGCTCTGGGTCTGAGACTTAAACAGTGGCTGGCCATGAAGGCGTTTAATGATGTACCATTATGCTTCCTGCTGGCCCCATCAATAATGATTTTTCACATGTTCTTCCACAGAGCAAGTATCCAGAAACACATTTGGCTTCCAGATTTCCTTTACGTATATTAAAGAATGGCTTAGAATCAAATGCAATGTTCTTCATTTTGTAGGAAATGCTTCCTTGTTTTGGCATAGTTGATGTTCTAACAGCACTTATGAAAAAACATAATTTTCCACTCTAGATAGTGTCTTAAAACTGTCAATAACTAAGAAAAATAGCCTTTCTATGTCACATATTTTCAGCAATAAACATTAAAAGGACATTAAGCCCTTATGTGTCTACCAATGGTTTTGTCCCATTATAAACAAAGAATTTGTTTAAAAATGTTAGCTTTTAATTGCCACAATAGATTGCACAACAGTGATAGTGCAAATGTATCAGAAATGAAATATGAGAAAAATTAATTCACCGACAACTCATTTTTTTATTAGAGTGTGTTTTTTTTTTTTTTTTTGGAGAGGTTTTTTCGTTATAGGGCGCATGTGCTCGCCAGACAGACAGAGAGAGACATAGAGACAGAAAGCAAGAAATCACCCCCCAGGGGGGATGGTCACACCGCAATCCCTTCTCCTCCATTCTCCTCTCGGGATCTTGGGCACGCACGCACACACGCCTGGCGTGAGTTCTAAGCCAACAGGTACGGGACGCGAACTGCCGTCGACTACGTGGGAGTCCAGCAACATAGCCATTACGCTAACTGCTGGTTCCCTAGAGTGTGTTTTCAACTAACTTTCAACTTGCTTTCCAAGTTACTCATCTATATAAACAGATTAGGTTTTGCTTTCCTGCACAGAAGGCAACTATCAAGGATATGTCTAGATTTGGTCCCTTCACTTCTTTAATCAGCAATATTAGCTATGTTTACTAACGTAGACCCGTAAACTATTATTTCCTGCTCATTTAAAAAAATTCTTTAGTTTTCTAGAAGGTATGTGTTCTCACTGGGGAGGGAGAGAGAGAAAGAGAAGAAAATGACAAAGCATCCCCTGTGGGGGATGGCCATGAGGCAATCCTCCTCCATCTCCTCCATCTCCTCTCCTCTTCTCTTAGGGTTTCGGGCATACACACACACGTGCCCAGTGTGTTTCTCCATCTGCCAGCCCAGGACTCGAATAGTACAGTTGGCCATATAAAATCCAGCTGTCTTTACCACCAGGCCACAGGCCAGTCCTCCAATTTATTCTCTAAAGTTGTAAATAGGTCATTAGGGTTATAACTGGTTTTATTTAAAAATTCTCAAACGTCTTCATAGCGAGCGCTAAGGACAATTGTGACACTTAGTCCTGTATGTTGATTCAGATAAGGTCTGTCTTTAAACATTATTGAGATAAATGAGAGCCACTGTGAGACTAAAGATGGCCAAATGAGTTTTTTGTGGTGGGCTGGACTTCCTGTTGGTTCCCGCCTGGAAGGCTGCTATGCAGGCTGCATCACCTGTTGAGAATATGCTCAGACTGACACTGTCGTAGAGTTAGCAAACAGGCAACTTCCTGAGAGTAATGAGTAGGAACATAATAAAAATAATGGTAAAGTTTTCATAAGGGGGTGAGACAGGATCTGAGGTAGAAAGGGAACCTGTCTAGAAGTTTCCAGGATATTGGGCTTGAAGCATCCTTGGACTGCAGAATGAGAACAAGAGTGGAAACTGAATTTCTAAATCTTCTGTCTGAATGATTTTAATGATTGGCATACACATTAGAGAAGTCCTGCAGAACACATTTATACCTGTCTCTTGATCACTGTGAAAGCTCTCCTTCAGGAAGTTAGAATCATGCCTCATGGTAGATCATCTACTGGAGATCTTTGGCAATGATTTTTTTGTTTGTTTAGACAGATATTTGCTATATCATGCATGTGTTTTCTAGAGAAACAGAAAGAGACAGAAAGACAGAAAGGGAGAAATCACCCCCTGGGGGTATGGCCATGCCACAATCCCTTCTCTTCCATTCTCCAATGTTTTTTTTTAGTTTTATAACTTTACTTGAAAATCAGCAGTTAGTTCTCATCCACATTGACTGTTCTTAGATTTTTTTAAACTGGGAACAGGTACATAGGTCATGAGAGCATAGTTTGTTGGGTGAATCTTCTTCCTCGTTAGATTTTATGGACAACCTCACATGGATATGATAGGGGACATTCCTCATTCCTTTGGCCCAGACAGCTTTATTGAGCCTGCTATCAATGTGCACATTTGCCATCCCCATCTCCTTCACGGCAAATTTCCAGGTTTCTTGGAGCTCCCAAGGAGCACGATTCTTGCAGCCCACACCATGGGTGTGCTTGTGAATGTTGATGGTGTATTCCTGGGTCACCACCTCATTGATGGCAGAATGGCCCTTCTCACCATGCTTCTTCACAAGAGCCATTCTTCCTGGCCTAAGTTGGCATAGCTCTTCCTGGGATTTTGGGCATGCACACACATACCCAGTGTGTGTTTCAAGCCTCCAGGTCTGGGACTCGAACTGCAGTTGGTCATGTGGGAGTCCAGAGACCTTACCATTATGTCACCTTCTGGTCCTGGCAATGATTTTTTGATAAGATTGTCCACAGTCCTGGCTATTGTCTGGAATTGAATACTGAAAATATGGGAATTTCAGTGAACTTCTTGAAATCCCACTCCTTGGTATCTACCCAAAGGACAGAAGAATACTTAATCAGAAAAGTGCTTGCACATCGATGCTTACGAAAGCAACTTGGAAACAGTGCAGGATTTGGTAGCGTATTTAAGTTTTTTATGTCTAGTTCCTATCCTTTAGATAATTGAAAATATTGTGAGAAAGTGAGATCATAATCTCTTTCTAGACCTGAAATTATAGATCAAGGTCTGCATCTGTGACATATTCTTTTAGACTGTTTGAATTATCTAATACCTGGAAAATTCAAAACATTGTAATGAAGAGTTTAGAGGAATGGAGACAGTCTGTTAAATATTTGGCAAACACTGATAAGGTTAGCTAGATAAGAGAATTCAGTTCAGTTAGCAAACAGGTAGCAGTAGACACAGTAACTAAAAATAAAATATGTCTCCTTGATGTTATCTAGATTTTATAGAAATAATTGTCCCATGGAATTATGTTTTGGAGTCTGTATAGGCCCATTTGGTGGAAATGTCATTCTGTTTGAATTATCTAATACCTGGAAAATTCAAAACATTGTAATGAAGAGTTTAGAGGAATGGAGACAGTCTGTTAAATATTTGGCAAACACTGATAAGGTTAGCTAGATAAGAGAATTCAGTTCAGTTAGCAAACAGGTAGCAGTAGACACAGTAACTAAAAATAAAATATGTCTCCTTGATGTTATCTAGATTTTATAGAAATAATTGTCCCCATGGAATTATGTTTGGAGTCTGTATAGGCCCATTTGGTGGAAATGTCATTCTGTCCAATTGGTGGAAGTTTTTGTAATTGCAAATACTCAGGCTATCACCCCTAGTCACTGGAATAGTAGAGTTAATGAACTTCTAAAATAAACTATTCTTTAAATTATGACCTGAAGTTGTATTCTTAGTCCTGATTGCCTTCCAGACCTTGCCGTCATGGTTACCCTCCTCAAGTGATAAAATAACTAGTCTATGAAGATTCTCTTTTTCCGGGCTCTTGAGGAGTCTCATCTGGTCAACTTGAACATTATAAAATCCAGTTGGAGACTTATTCCTTTCACACATGAACTTATTATCAGGCAGACTGAGGTTGCTTGTCTCTAGTCATTCCATCCACCACTCTGTATCTTCTGCATGGCAAAAGACACAATAATTAGTGTGAATAGATAGCCCTCAGAATGGGAAAATATATATATTTTGGGGGGAGGTTTTTCGCTATAGGGCGCGTGCGCTTGACAGACAGAGAGAGACATAGAGACAGAAAGTAAGAAATCACCCCCTAGGGGGGTTGGTCACGCCGCAATCCCTTCTCCTCCATTCTCCTCTCGGGATCTTGGGCACGCACACACACATGCCCGGCGTGAGTTTGAAGCCAAAGCCACCGGGTCCTGGACGTGAACCGTGGTCGACTACGTGGAAGTCCAGCAACATAGCCATTACGCTAACTGCTGGTTCCCATGTAGTATTATCTCTTGAAGATGTTTTGCAGTTTTATCAGCTGTACTAGGGAGAAATATTCACCTGTTGAAATATCCATTTTGTAAGACAATTAATAGTGTGATCGAATGTATAAAAGAAAATGAAATAAAAAAGAAAAAAAAATAAAAATAACAATAATAAATTTAAAAAAAAAAGAAATTGAGGACTCAGTTCTCTGGATAAAACATCACCAGAAAACTAATCTCAAGCCCTGTTCAGTGAGTCCTCTTTACCACTGAAATTGATGCCAAACTCTAAGAGGTCCAACATACTTCCATGCTTCTTGACTATAAATGCACAAAAATTACTTTAAATAGCAATCTTCCCCAAATGAACATCTTAAAATGTGTGTCTCTTGAGATCCCTGAGTAACAACTAGGGAGGATTTTATGTCTTGGTACCATTCATCCCAATAAAACCAAGGTTTTAATAAGTATTAGGTATCTTGCAAAGACTTATTTAATGTTGTAGAACAAGAAAGGAAGTCATTAAATATTAGATGAAGGTTGAATGGCAATATGGGGGTTTCTGTAGATACCTGGTTCACCACCATTCAAGTTTGTTGCTGATTCTGTTGTGTAAAGAAAAACGGTTATTGGGTGTTAGGAAAAAGGGCATGCTAAAGGAATCAGAGCATACGTCAACAATGGCAAACTGAATGGCTTTGGAAGGCATAGAAAGGAGGATGATATTAGGTTTGAGATCCAAATAAATTTTGGTTTTATCATTTTATTGATGGCTTGAAATCTTGGACCAATTGGTAACTCTTCCTATTAGTTTCTACAGGTAAAAGGGTGATTTTCACTGCTCTGATGCATCGATAATACATGTTTTGAATCACTTATTTGTTTTTATGAATTGGAGCTCGGATGCAAGATAATAATATCAGCCAAGAGAAAATTAAACACACACTGATAATGATATTATGTGACAAAATGATAGGCCGAGATAAAACACATTGGATCGCCATATGTTAACCAGACAAAATGGTCAATGCAATCTTGTGGCACATGCACAATCACTAGAGCTCGAGTCATATCCATAAGTAAAATATAACGAGCAGAAATATTAACTATGCATGCACTTGACATTTCTTTGAAGTGCAAAAACAATGTTTTAATTCCTAGTTTCTTTTGACTCTGGAAATTATAAACTGCATCAAGATTACTTGGTAAACCTCAAGACCACATCAGTAGTCTGTGGCCTCCATTTATTAAACTCTACTTATTTTCTTGGTCATGCTTTGCAAATCCCTAGTATTTCAGTCATGTAGAATTTACCAAGGTCTTTTTCTGTTTAAACATTTTGGCAGCAAAAAAAGATCATGAATGTCAAAGTCTTACCCGTTAATCCAATTTGCTTCAACCTTAAATTGTTAGGGTAAAGAACAAATCACATATATTTGAGGTGGTAGCTGTGCCCACGATTAGATTTAATTGAATAATCAATGAGTGCCTCAGCCTCAACCAAGTAGCGTCATTCCCGCAGTCGTATTGTTGAACTCTGTTGACAGAGCAGTGCTTTTGTGTTATCTATTTGCTTGTTTGATTACTTTAATCATAATTAGTTCATATTACATTATCTATTAATTGAAAGTCTCTCAAAAGACATTTTAAATGGATAAAAATAACATTTATGTTGCAAAATAGATTAATTAGGTTAGGTATCACATCAATAAACTTATTTTAATTTTATTTTTGCTTACCTTGTGATTTTCTTTTCATTAAATGTTATTAATTTCATGTCAAGACTTAGTTCTTAATAAATTAGAGACAAACACACCAAAGATAAAATCCAGTAGTGTATGTATTTTTCTACTATACAATTATAGAACAAAAATCTCAAATTTTTCAAGTATAGATACAAATTTATGGGGTGATTAGCTTTACTGTAGTAACTAAGAGAAAAACAATGCATTATCAAACATAGTTTAAAATAAGCTATGTATTAAGATAGCAGACTTCTTTGTTTTAGATATTGTTGGCATTCTACTAGTGAAAACAATGTTATTAACCCAATCTTCTACTTTTCTCTTCAGGTATATCAAATTGACATCAGTAGTAAATGCTCTATCTTATATATCAAATTGACATCAGTAGTAAATGCTCTATTATATAACATTTTCCTATTTAAGCCAATATCATTATGTAAGTATTTTCAAAATTGACTACTAGTTAGAGCTGTCTGATTACCTCATTCTAGAAGTTGGAATGTCATATTGATTCAGTCAGCATGCTGTTTCATCATTCATCATGCCCTCTTCACACTTTTTTTGTGTCCAGTTTCACCTTTTCCTTTAAGAGAGGTTTTCGCTATAGGATGTGTGCACTGCTGGGGAGACAGAGAGAGACACAGAGACAGAAAGCGAGAATTCACCCCTGGAGGAAGATGGACACATCTCAATCCCTTCTCCTCCATTCTCCTCTTGAGATTTTGGGCATGCACACACATGCGCCCATCATGAATTTTTTTATTAACATGATGGGTCCAGGACTCAAACCACAGTCAACTACATGGTAATCCAGTGATATTACCATTATGCCAGCTGCGGGTCCCAAACCTGTTTCATCTTTACATTCCTCACAGTTGTTGTATCTTCAGTCTCGACCCTCCACAACTTTCTGCAGCTCATTTGTATGTTTTCCTGCTGTCAAAGCTAAATCAACATATTCAATGCTACACTTGCCTTGTCTCTTAAACCCATGCCTTTTTCTCTCTTCTTCATCTTAAGAAAACCAGTCTCTCAATACACCTGTTTTGTGCTCTTCATAACCATTACTGGTGACCATTACTGTGAACTGATTCATAAATTCTCTACCTTGCATTTCGATTGAGCATGGTGTATGTGTACATGCATACAGAGACAACGTGGTAGAGTCATCCCTTGGTATCCATGGGGATTGATTCCAGGCTCCAGGCTCCATGGGCACCAGATCCTAAGGGATATTCAAGCCCCGGATATAAAACGGTATTGCATTGGGTTGTCAGGAAAGCCTTGATGCATTTTTGCATAGAAAAACAGCGAAATACATCATGACTTTCCACATGACCTAATATTTCATATAATCCATCTATCTATCATCTATCTATCTATCATCTATCTTATATATTTTAAGCCGGCTCTAGTCTACTCATAACATCTGATACAATGTAAATTCTTTGCAAATATGGTCAATGCAATCTTGTGGCACATGCACAATCACTAGAGCTCGAGTCATATCCATAAGTAAAATATAACGAGCAGAAATATTAACTATGCATGCACTTGACATTTCTTTGAAGTGCAAAAACAATGTTTTAATTCCTAGTTTCTTTTGACTCTGGAAATTATAAACTGCATCAAGATTACTTGGTAAACCTCAAGACCACATCAGTAGTCTGTGGCCTCCATTTATTAAACTCTACTTATTTTCTTGGTCATGCTTTGCAAATCCCTAGTATTTCAGTCATGTAGAATTTACCAAGGTCTTTTTCTGTTTAAACATTTTGGCAGCAAAAAAAGATCATGAATGTCAAAGTCTTACCCGTTAATCCAATTTGCTTCAACCTTAAATTGTTAGGGTAAAGAACAAATCACATATATTTGAGGTGGTAGCTGTGCCCACGATTATTAGGTTAGGTATCACATCAATAAACTTATTTTAATTTTATTTTTGCTTACCTTGTGATTTTCTTTTCATTAAATGTTATTACTTTCATGTCAAGACACAGTTCTTAATAAATTAGAGACAAACACACCAAAGATAAAATCCAGTAGTGTATGTATTTTTCTACTATACAATTATAGAACAAAAATCTCAAATTTTTCAAGTATAGATAAAAATTTATGGGGTGATTAGCTTTATTGTAGTAACTAAGAGAAAAACAATGCATTATCAAACATAGTTTAAAATAAGCTATGTATTAAGATAGCAGACTTCTTTGTTTTAGATATTGTTGGCATTCTACTAGTGAAAACAATGTTATTAACCCAATCTTCTACTTTTCTCTTCAGGTATATCAAATTGACATCAGTAGTAAATGCTCTATCTTATAATAACATTTTCCTATTTAAGCCAATATCATTATGTAAGTATTTTCAAAATTGACTACTAGTTAGAGCTGTCTGATTACCTCATTCTAGAAGTTGGAATGTCATATTGATTCAGTCAGCATGCTGTTTCATCATTCATCATGCCCTCTTCACACTTTTTTTGTGTCCAGTTTCACCTTTTCCTTTAAGAGAGGTTTTCGCTATAGGATGTGTGCACTGCTGGGGAGACAGAGAGAGACACAGAGACAGAAAGCGAGAATTCACCCCTGGAGGAAGATGGACACATCTCAATCCCTTCTCCTCCATTCTCCTCTTGAGATTTTGGGCATGCACACACATGCGCCCATCATGAATTTTTTTATTAACATGATGGGTCCAGGACTCAAACCACAGTCAACTACATGGTAATCCAGTGATATTACCATTATGCCAGCTGCGGGTCCCAAACCTGTTTCATCTTTACATTCCTCACAGTTGTTGTATCTTCAGTCTCGACCCTCCACAACTTTCTGCAGCTCATTTGTATGTTTTCCTGCTGTCAAAGCTAAATCAACATATTCAATGCTACACTTGCCTTGTCTCTTAAACCCATGCCTTTTTCTCTCTTCTTCATCTTAAGAAAACCAGTCTCTCAATACACCTGTTTTGTGCTCTTCATAACCATTACTGGTGACCATTACTGTGAACTGATTCATAAATTCTCTACCTTGCATTTCGATTGAGCATGGTGTATGTGTACATGCATACAGAGACAACGTGGTAGAGTCATCCCTTGGTATCCATGGGGATTGATTCCAGGCTCCAGGCTCCATGGGCACCAGATCCTAAGGGATATTCAAGCCCCGGATATAAAACGGTATTGCATTGGGTTGTCAGGAAAGCCTTGATGCATTTTTGCATAGAAAAACAGCGAAATACATCATGACTTTCCACATGACCTAATATTTCATATAATCCATCTATCTATCATCTATCTATCTATCATCTATCTTATATATTTTAAGCCGGCTCTAGTCTACTCATAACATCTGATACAATGTAAATTCTTTGCAAATAGTGGCTATACTATATGGCTTAGGGAATGATAGGAATAAAAACGTCTGCTCATGTTCAGTACAAATGCAACCAATTTTTTTTTAAATACTCTTGATGTGCAGTTTGTCAAGTCTGCAAATGTGGAACCATGAATATGGAGGAACAACCGTGCTTACATCTTTGGGATTGTTAAGTGATGGATCTTATACTGAATAAACTTTCCAACATTATTTCATATAACATTTCAGTCATGATTTTTAGACTGTTTTAGTCTCATATAGTTACTGTTTTAATCTCATATAATTACTGTTTGAGTCTCATATAGTCAGTGAAGGTACACTTAGAATTCTGATTGGTTTGATTTCAAATCTTGTTCAGAACTAACATATCTTGATGACAACTATTCAGTTGTTTTCTAATTGCCTGCCTTGAGACTTTTCACAGTATTATCAATTATTCAGAGCATCAGCTTTTGCTAAAATTTTATCTTTCTAAAATATAAATGTAATTTTACCTTCTCTACAGTCATAAATGTTTAGGTACAAACTCAATATTTCAAGGATCTTTTTAACCTATCTCTGAACATCCCAATTTTTTTCTCTTGCTTGAAATCTACACTTCAGATATCCTAGACTTCTTGGAATTCTTCAAAACCACCAAATACCTTTTTAAACTGCTTTTGATCAATTTCTCTGCATTTCCTGAAATTGCTTTATTTCACTCTCCTGAGTAAAAACCTCTTCTAACTTGTTCAGAAAATTCCATTTTAAACTAGTTGTACCAATGAGTTCTAACTCTAAAATACTTATAAAATTTGAAGCACATTTGGGAACCAGCAGTTAGCGTAATGGCTATGTCGCTGGACTCCCACGTAGTCGACCACGGTTCGTGTCCGGGACCCGGTGGCTTAAAACTCACGCCAGGCGCATGTGCATGCGTGCCCAAGATCCCAAGAGGAGAATGGAGGAGAAGGGATTGCGGCGTGACCATCCCCCCTGGGGATGGTCTCTATGCTTTCTGTCTCTATGTCTCTATGTCTCTCTCTGTCTGTCTGGCGAGCGCACGCGCCCTACAGTGAAAATCTCTCAAAAAAAAAAATTGAAGCACATTAGATAAAGTAATGCATCAGAGACTCCTCTGAACCCATGTGTGCTGTGATCAAAACCAAAAATTAATTGTATCTTCCTTTATTATTTACATATATGTATATCATTCTTTTTCCAACAATATGGCATGATGTAGCTCTTATTTCTTAGGCATGTAATATGTACATATACGTAGTACTTGTTCCAGATTTAAATTCTTTCAACAGTAAACCATGTATTTAGTTCTAATAATTCGTATGCTTGTAATGACATAAATGTTTTCAGATGCATTCCAAATGACATGTACAGAGAAGGAACAGCAGGCTATGTTAGCAAAGTTCTCTTCTAAACTGCATTTTCAGTTGATTCTTGAAATCTCAGTATTTTAAATTAAAAATATATATATTGGGAGCCAGATAGTAGTGGGTAGTAAGGCTACATTCTCTGATGGTTTGCTTGCCAAGCCTCCCTGTTCATGGGAGGTGTGCGTGCATTCCTGGGATCTAGATTGGCAGAAGCTGGCGAGGATCATGGTGTGGGTCCTTGTTGGAAGTATCTGCTTCTCTCTCTCTCACTCTTTGAAAAAAGAAATAACAAATTTTGATCAGTATAATTTTTGCAAATATCTGAAGTTGAAAAAGTGAAAGATAAAACCCTCAATGTTAGTTCTCTATTCTTCTTTTTCAGTGCTTTGTACAATTGCTTAATGACAAAATGTAATGTAAAAAATAACATATTATAATATCTTTTCTTCATTCATTTTTCCCCCATGGGCTTTCTTTTCATCTTCTCCATTGTGAAGTTAAACACTATTAACTGACTCATGTATCCATACACGAATGTGCGCGTATTAGTTTGACTCTGGACAAGTTAACCCGTGTGAACTTCAATTTAGTCTGTAAAATGAGGATAAAAAAAAGAACAAAATTAATAAACTTGAGATGAGGATTAAATTACTTAATTAAAAAGCACTTAAAACAAGATAGGACATAGAGAAAGTGTTAGTAATCAGGGTCCAGCAGGTGCCATGGAGGTGAAGGTGGCTGGAAGCCACATGGCTGACTACACAGTTTGAACCCTGGAACTGGCTGCTTGAAAATCACACTGGGCGCATATGTGTGTGTGCCCAAAATCCCGGCAGAAGACTGGGGGACAAAAAATGGTGGCTTGATTGTCTCCTCTGGGGATTATTTCTCATTTTCTCCTCCTCTCTGGCACATACCCTGCAGGAAAAACAAAAACAAACAAACTAAGTAGAAAGTGTTATCAAAACAGCCTTTGTCAACATGACTATGACAGATTGTAGCCCATCTGCATTATCATTAACGTGATGGGCCATAGACCACCCACACCACCTCGACCGTGGTGACAGACTGTCTACCACCTGCATCACCGTGGCCGTGAAGGACTGTAGAGCAGCCATGTCACTGTAACTGTAACTGACTGAAGGTCATCCAATCAACATGACAGTTGTTTCTTTGGGGAAATCTATGTCCTCAAAGGAAAAACTACCACCCAATAAAGAACTTTGGTCTCTACTTGAAAAAGGCCTTACAGATTAGTCAAAGGCAAAAGCAAGCAGCTCACCTCTCAAAGCCATTTCTCCATCAACAGTCACTTCAATATTCTGGTTCACCCTGCCCATTTTAAAAAATGAATTATTTTATTCATTATTATTGTTATTATTATTAGTACTTAATTTGACCCGAGAAAGACAGGAAGAGAGAGAGAAAGCAAGAAAGCAAGCCATCAAGTCCAGGACTCAAACTGTGGTCAGTCATGTGGGAATCCAGTGCCCTAACCACCACACCACCTGCTGGTTCCCACTCTGCCCATTTTTTTTTTTTTTTTTGGAGAGGTTTTTTTTTTTTTTTTTGCTATAGGGTGTGTGCGCTCACCAGACAGACAGAGAGAGAGAGAGACAGAGCGATAAAAAGTGAGAAATCACCCCCCAGGGTTTTGGCCACGCTGCAATCCCTTTTCCTCCATTCTCATCTCATGATCTTGGGAACACACGCACAGGCGTCCAGTGTGAGTTTAAGCCGCTGGGTCCGAGACTCGAACCATGGTTGACTACGTGGGAGTCCAGCAACATAGCCATTACGCTAACTGCTGGTCTCCCACTCTGCCCATTTTTAATACCATTACTAACAACATCACAGATGCCAAAAGTCAAACACTAAATCTCAGGCAATCACTCACCTTGAAACATACCCCTTAGGCTACTCGACTCAGACCACAAAGTCCTCTGCTTATCCTACCTTTGACTTTCTCTTCTCAGATGATACTGAGCTTCAGCCACTTGTACACACACACACACACACACACACACACCAGTGTACTCAGGGGGGTCTCTGGACACGTACCCAGAGCCTCCTCCTTACAGCCTCATAGAGCACTGTGATCTGCCCCTATACCACCATCTGGCCCTCCAGATTCCAAAACTCTTTTACACCAAAATACATTGTACGTTAGCTGGGCAGGGAGATGTATTTCCACTGCCCAACTACTTAAGAGGCTGAGTTAGAGAATGGCTTGGGCAGCATAGTGGAATGCTGTTTTTAGAAAAAAATTGATAAAATAATTTTTTGAAAGAAACCACTTATACTTTAATACCATTTTTTCCATAAACTTCTTAGAGTAACTTTATATTATTCCTTTCCCTGTGAAACAGTGGGAAAATATTCTTGTCATACTATGTTAGATAATGTTGATTTAAAGAGTTATCATGTATTGTCTCTGACATCAATAGTCATATAACATAAAACCCTTTTTCTTCTGCCTTCAATGAATGTTTTTTGTTCTTTCAAGATTACATAACATATTTTAAAAAAAAAACCTTATTTGCATATTCATTTATCAAAATAGGTGATCAGATTGGGTTCTTTCTGGATGCACTGTGGCTTCCAAAATTTTAGTTGTAAATAATGAACCTCAAATTGCATACATGGTTCATGGTAATTGGAGATACCCTTGCATTTCCCTTGGGCTTATTTAGGAGAAACATCCAGAAGTTTAGTGACTTTAATTAGCCAGTTATTCAGCATGTACTTTTTCATAATGAAACAGCGTTGCAGCTACTATTCTCATCACTACTGTAATAAGGAAATAAATTATCTTTCAGAAATTGGCCAAATTTAACAAGAAATTTCAATGAAAAATAGCTTTATACTGCAGTCATCAATGATGTGATCAGCTCATCCTTTCAGAGTTTGGTATCCAGAGCTTCCCTAAATTGAAAGTGAACCACTTCAGCTATATGATATAATATAATAATGAATTCTTAACCTGGAAATCTGAGTCTCAACCAAAGGTTAGTAAAATCTATTATTACATTATTTAATATATTGCATGAAAAAATATTTTCATTCAAATAAGATACTGTTATATTTCCAGATTCTATTAATTTTTATTTATTTATTTATTTTTAGAGGTTTTCGCTATAGGGCGCGTGTGCTCTCCAGACAGACAGAGACATAGAGACAGAAAGCGAGAAATCACTCCCCAGTAGGGATGGTCACGCCGCAATCCCTTCTCCTCCATTCTCTTCTTGGAATCTTGGGCACGCACGCACACGTGCCCGGCGTGAGTTTTAAGCCACCAGGTCCGGGACGCGAACCGTGGTCGACTACGTGGGAGTCCAGAGACATAGCCATTATGCTAACTGCTGGTTCCCAAGATTCTTTTAATTATTTTTCTACATGACAAAAATGCATTTAAAGTGAAGTGAACTTTGCAATTAACTGCTATTCACAAATTCAGAGACTCAGTGACCTAAACTAAAATCAGAAATAAACTAAACTAAATAAAACACAATTAGAAAACTATTAACTAATATTAACTGTTTGTACTTTTAAAATAAATATGTACTATTCTGATTATATACATCACTACACAAATATTAATACAAGGTAAATAAATAAAATTTTTTCTTTCAGTAAATTTTATTTCAATTAAAAATAAGAATGATGCTTAACTTAATAAAATAATTCATTATGTTCACAAGCACTGTGAAGGTTAATTATAAAGAAAGTCAAACACTATATTATCTTTTTTCTGAAAAAGTGCTATGATTCACATTTATTTTAAGTATTAGTGTAAGTTATGTTAAAATAAAGGGGAATTAATTCTTCAATGCGTGATGATAAAATAACTTAATAATGTGGTAAAAAAATGTAAAGCTTACCGAGACATGTGGTTAGAATTTATGAAACCTGATAATAGCCAGATAAAGCCATGGGGAAAAGCAATGGTCTTATATACTGAAGATATAAATTATCTTCAAAATTTTGAAGAAATGAAACTCACAAAGTTTTATCTTAATTAAAATAGAAACTCTATGTGAAATTACAGATAGTTATTTACATTTCTACCCTTCTTAATTCAAGAAGCAAAGAAAATAAGTTCTAAAATATGTGTATTCTTCTGCTCAATATAAAGAAATAAATAATCTATCTTGGAGGGCTTATATTGTCTTCTTGTTTGGAGGTGTTAGTTGTGCCTTTTTGAGAATGGAAAGTCTGAGGAAATAAACAAGTAAATATAGGTAGGTAGAGAAAGATAAAGGTGATTAAAAAGAATTTACAAAGCCTTTTTGTATCCAAATCATTCATTTTATCCAAAAATTTGTATCCAAATCATCAAATCATCCCTTTCCCACCCCGCCACCCCTCCCCACCCCCGCCAAATTGTCAGAGGGCAGAGAGAGACAGAAAGAGAAACATAGGAAGTGGGAGAAAAAGAAAGCATCCCCATGGGAGGTGGTCATGCTCAATCCCCCCTCCTCCACTCTTGGCCTCATCTGGATTCGGGGTGCACATGCACATGTGGCCAGCATTCCATTCAAGCCATGGAGTCGAGATTCCAATCGCAGTGGGCCATGCCAGCTCCAGCTCTCTTAACCATGAGGCTGCAGGCCAGCGGACAGTCACTCTTCATGAGTGAGTCTAAGTGACTGATCTCCACTATCTTTTACCCTCTTATTCTCAATCCACGGCATTTTTAAAAATGCTTTTTAAGACTGCCACCAACCTACACATCTACCTCTGCTCGTTTATTTTATCAATTATTCTTTTTCTTCTATGTGACCAAAAGCCAACTAAAAATTGTCTTAAATAAGTAAAGTGGGCAGCAGGTGGTGTAGAGGTTGGGACAGCTGTATCCCACATGGCAGACGGCATGGTTTGAGTCCTGGAACCAGTGATTTGAAAAAACTTGCCCCAAATTCCAAGAGTAGATAGGCAGATAAGGGATTGCAATGTGGCCACCCCTTCTCAATTTTCTTTCTTCTTCTTTTTTTTTTTTTTGAGAGGTTTTTGCTATAGGGCATGTGCTCACACCAGAAAGTCAGAGAGAGGTAGACAGAAAGCAAGAAATCACCCCCCAGGGGGATGGCCATGCTGCAATCCCTTCTCTTCCATTCTCCTCTCGGGATCTTGGGCACGCACGCACACGCACCCAGCGTGAGTTTAAGCCACCAGGTCCGGGACTCGAACCGCGGGCGACTACATGGAAGTCCAGCGACACAGCCATTACACTAACTGCTGGTCCCATCCCTCTTCTTCTTTCTAGTTCTTTCTGGTGAGCACATGCATGCTATAGCAAACAAACAAAAGAGTAAAGTGAACTCATGGATTTGTTCGTGAACTGGGAAGTCAGGAGCTCATGTGGAATCACCAGGACACTGTCACTCCGGTCTCTTTTATAGGAGCTCATGTGGAATCACCAGGACACTGTCTCTCTGTGCTGTTTTTATTTAGTTGATATTTTGTATGTGGCAGCTAACTAGGCATTCTATCCTTACACAATATAATCCTAGGAGGAAAGGGGAAACCGAACCTGCCTCTCAGGTAGTTCCATGGAAACTGCCAGTGGGTGGGCTGTGACTGGCATAACCCCACTGCGCCTATCTCTGGAAAAAAATCCCCAGGTCCATGGGTGACTCCCTCCTCCTGAGTAAAGAGCAGCCATGTGTCTTCATAAAAACGCTGAGTCTTCTTAGAAGAAGAACTACCCTTCATAAAAACGCTGAGTCTTCTTAGAAGAACTATTTTTACCAATTTTATGGCTGGAAATTTTATACCTAGGTTATGACAAATAAAGGATCTTGTATATTACAACAGACCACCTCTGAAAAATAGTGATACAGTCAGCTAGCAAATGCTAGGCGTGTCACTTACGGTAACAGTTACACGCAGAGGAGGCCAACTGGGAAGGCAAAGCAACCGGTTACGGAAGTGCTTAAGGCAAGGTAGGAATGGCCTGATGTGAGATGGAGAGCGGTCCCTGAGTGCCCATGTAGCTGTTCTTAGCAGCTGAGAAAAGACAGTTGTGCATTTCTCTAGCTCAAAATACCGTGTGTATTTTTCAAATGCTCAGTACATTTCACCAATTAATGGAAGCAATTCACATGCCACCAGTAAGTAAATAGATTTATGGTATCAGCTTCTAAATAACACGCGGAGAAGAGGACTCGCTAAAACAAAGCCAGTCTTTATGTTAAAGTAGGCACACAGTATGAACTGTTTATAGTAGTAAACTAATACTATACTCAGGGAGGAAAAAGAAGTCGAGGACTTTTAAAAGGAAAATGAAGAGGGGACCGTCAGGTGGAATGTGGTTAAGGTATTGGACTCCCACATGGTCAACCACAGTTCGAGGCCTGGACTGGCTGCTAGAAAATCACACTGGTTGCCAGGTGCATGTGTGTGTGCCCAAAAGCCCAGGAGGAGAATGGAGAAGGGATTGTGGAGTAGCCATCCCATCCTGGGCGGTTATTTCTCACTTCCCCTCTGTCTCTCTTCTGTGAGCACGGGCACCCTATGACAAAAGAAAAACTATAAATAAATAAATAGGAAAAATCGGGACCAGCAGTTAGCGTAATGACTATGTCACTGGACTCCCACATAGTCGACCGCAGTTCGAGTCCCAGACCCGGTGACTTAAACTCACGCCGGGCGCGTGTGCGTGCGTGCCCAAGATCCCGAGAGGAGAATGGAGGAGAAGGGATTGTGGCATGGCCATCCCCCCTGGGGGGTGATTTCTCGCTTTCTGTCTCTCTGTCTCTCTCTGTCTGTCTGGCGAGCGCATGCGCCCTATAGCAAAAACCTCTCCAATAAATAAATAAATAAATAAATAAATAAATAGGAAAAATAAAGAAAAAAGAAAAAAGGAAAATGAGAGATTCCATCAGTTGTTTGGGAAAATTAGCTTTGACCACCAGAATTCTTGACAAGAGTGGTGTCAGTTCTAGGTTGGCAAGGCAGATTTTGCTCAGATGTTCCTGCAGAAATGCTTTTTGTGTAAAGTTGCACTGGTCTTTGGGCAATTGTTTTTGTAACCATTCTTGTTTCCAGACATGCTTGCTTGAGAATCAACTCTTGTGTGGTTTTCCATGGATAGGTTTAGTCAGGGTGGATTGCAAGTTAAATGACACAAATGCCTCTATTTTGATTGTCATATTTCACCATATATAGACATAGAGCTAGATTTTTTTAAAAAAATGTGATCCATATAAATGTTAAGATAAAATGTATGAGAACCTAAAAATGTACCATAAATGATTATTAATAAAATATATTTTATTTATTTATTTAAGAGAGAATTTTGCTGTAGAGTGAATGCATTCACCAGAGAGATGAAGAGACAGAAAGCAAGAAATCATTCCCCAGGGGGGATGGTCATGCCACAGTCCCTTCTCCTCTATTCTCCTTTTAAGATTTTGGGCATGAACACACATATGCCGTGAGCTTCAAGCCTCTGGGTCCGGGACTCGAAACATGGTCAGACATGTGGGAATCCAGCAACATAACTGCAGTAGGCAGTTAGTCATGAGCGGTCAGCCCTAAGAGAAAAGCGAAAGGGCATTTTGGTCAACACTCTAATCCCCACTAGGGCAATAAACTAATTAGGCAGTCTAATTAAAACAACCTGGATCACACTGGGCCTGAGCAATTTGGTAATCAAATTCTTCACTCTTTACCTGTGAGAAAAGTGTAGTGCACAAGTGCAGAAGAATACGCGTGGATTCAAATTCAAGAGAAGGACATAGGTAGTGGAACAGACCTCCCACCAATGAATATTCATGATCGCTTCTGGTAATAAAAGTAACAAGTAACAGTACCAAACGCAGTTGACACCTGGCAATCTGGTTGCCCAAGAGCCTATTGGGTGTACTTCTTTTCTTCCTATTCAATCTTCTTTTCTACCTATTTCATTCGTGGCTGTGGTTTCATTTCAAGCCTAGGGACAGATCTCTAATTTTAGTGATCTGGACCCAAAGAACCAAGGACTTCACCACGCAGCTTGACACTCTCCCATCCATTGACAATAACCTTTATGCCATTTTAAGTACGTTTTAAAGTATATTAAAATTGATTGCACATGTAGTATTAACTTGGCATAAATGGAATACATTACCTATGCCTTTCTTTAGATTGGTGGAACTCTTAAAAAGAACATGGTGGACACATTTGTGGACTTTAGTGTTTTCTGCTTCAAATTTTAATGATAAAATGAATTCTAAATTTTACAATATTTTGTTGATTTAGTGTACTGTAAAAGTCTCCACCATCCATTACACTTTATTTGCTAACTGCCTTAATGTAGCAATTAGAAGTCTATTAGAAATGTCCAGGAACAATAATACTTAAAGATCAATTAGGAACCCATGCTGCTAGGAAGATTAAATATTTACTAAAATAACAACAGCCTTGAAACTAATGGTTCCAACTTCATTACTTGAATACATTTTTTGAACTGCTATTTTCTGCCTCGCTTCACTGTAATTGCAAAATGTAATAGTAGCAGTAAACGCTTAGACTAAAGTACATAAAAGCCACAAAGCTTTTAGGTCATAATGACACTTGTTTAGATTTTGCAGACAGAATCACAAGCAGTATTTGGTATGAGTACGTGAAAGTCTAATTGAAAAGAAAGCTTTGTGGTTATATTATTTAAGACTAATTATATCTAATGCAATTGATGGAAAATACAGCTACTATGTTGATTTTGTATTTGGGGGAAAGACAAAATTAAAATATGTTGGACTACACAGTATGCCTTGGTAATTTACACGGTAACAATGAAGTCACCGTGTGTGACAATTAAGCCAAAAGTTTCTGATTGTGTACGAGGAAACACTGGGAAGTTGTAAACAGTGGGATTACAGACATTTTCTACTTACATTTCTGGGGAAGAGTTTTGTCCACAATTCCAACAATTTCAAAATATGGAAAATTGATCACCAAGTGTGTAGTTGGAATGGACAACTGCTTTAGTGAAATGACTCTTAGAATAACAAAATGGACTCCTCCAAGAATTTAACAAAAAGAGAGAGAGACAAAAGAAAGGAGGAAGGAAGGAGAGAGAGAAGGAGGGCGAGAGAAAAGATTGAAGAAAGGCAGGAAAGAAAGAAGGAAGAGGAGGATGAAGAGAGGGAAGGAGGGTAGGAGGGAAGGCGGGAGGAAGAAGCAGCCATCTTTGGGCAGAACCAGGTCTTAGGAGGATAATATAGGTCTAATTGTTATAGTGAGGTCTAACAGAAGTAGAAAGTGTCAGTGGAGGTTATATTTATCTTTCTGGAAGGAGAAAGATAAAGGTCATCTAATTAAAGAGCCCTAAAGCAGAAAGTTGCCCCATAGGGATAGAGAAGGAGACTTCACTTTCATGAGAACAGTGAATTAAAGCCCAAGTTTATTTTGGTGCAAAACATTTGAACTCCATGTGTATCTTTTTTATAAAATGCATTTCTCATGAAAATTTTAAAACTCTGCTAGTTTTCATGTTGTCCTTTATCATTAATAAATGTCCAATTGTTCAGATAAAACATTTCTCATACACTTGAAGAGTGCCTATATTACTATTAACAGCAGGATAGTATATATTAAAAGTTTACAGATTATGTGATTAATTTTTCAGCCAGGAAAGATTTATTTAAAATAAAACAAACATGTTTAATTGGAATCTTATAGAAATCATATGTACATATATATGCATATGTATATGTACATATGAAATCTCCATTTATAAATTTTTGTGTGTTTTTCTGTTGTTTCTCTTACTAGAGAGTGATAGAGATAGAGAGAAAGTGAGAAATTAATCCTCCAGGGCAGATGGCCATGCAGCAAACCCTCCTCATCCATTCTCCTCCTGGAATTTTGGGCATGCACACACACACACACACACACACACACCTGGAGTGTTTTTTAAGCTGCTGGGTACAGAATTCGAACAACTCAGTCGGCTATGTGTAATTCAGTCACATTAGGCACCATGCCACATTCTGGCCCCTATAAATGTATTTTTAGCATAACATTTTCTCTTAGTAAAATTGATCAAAGTTAATATTGATTCAGAAAATTGGATATGGTTATGGACTAGTTGTGCAATAATGAAGAAGACAAGACTAATTCTCTT
>NW_006160225.1:939905-944519 GCF_000334495.1 Tupaia belangeri chinensis | reverse complement strand
CTCCATTCTCTTCTTGGGATCTTGGGCACGCACGCATATGCACCCGGTGTGAGTTTTAAGCCACCTGGTCTGGGACACGAACTGCAGTCGACTACATGCAAGTCCAGCGACATAGCCATTATGCTAACTGCTGGTCCCGACAAGACTAATTCTCATTTTTTTTTTCTGTTAATCAAACAATAGATACAAATGAAGTAAGATATTTACCACTTTGGGATCAGAAGGTGGCACAGTAGTAAAACACAACAGTTTGTTAAGCTAATCTACACAAGAAAGTTTCAGCTCAGTGACCTCCCTGACTACACCAGGCTCATGCTTGCTCATGGTCCAGAACTGGCTAAGTCTGGGGTGGAGCACAGCAGGGAGGTTCTGCGGGATCACTCTCTTTCTCTCTCATCTGCAATAAATAAACTTTTAAAAAATGACCTTTAAGGACCAGCAGTTAGCGTAATGGCTATGTTGCTGGACTCCCATGTAGTCAACTGCGGTTCGTGTCCCGGACCTGGTGGCTTAAAACTCACACGCCGGGTGCATGTGCGTGCATGCCAAAGATCCCGAGAGGAGAATGGAGAAGGGATTGAGGCGTGGCCATCCCCCTTGGGGGGTGATTTCTCGCTTTCTATCTCTCTTTCTCTCTCTGTCTGTCTGGCGAATGCACGTGCCCTATATCAAAAGCCTCTCCAAAAAAAAAAAAAGACCTTTAAAAATATGTTTATTACTAGTTCATTATCGTACCTTTTTCAACAGACATTTACACTGTATACATTTCAATATGTATTTAAACCCTGAGTTTACTTTTTTAAAGAATTATTTTATTTAACTTTATTTATCCATTTATTTATTCATTTTAATTTTTTTGTGTCCATTAAATATTTTGCTATTTTTTCCTTGATTCCCTCCTTCACACCTCCCCTGTTTCCTACCCTTCTCCCACAGTCTCTAATATGTAATATTTTATAATCTCTTAGCACAGAAAATTTTCTTAAGAAGCCCAGAACCTATGAAAAAATAATTTAGACATGAAAATATGCTTATTTATATCTATGAAAAATATGTATAGAAATCAATAAAAACAGAAAGAAATACCTCATGAAAATATTTTTAAAGCCGAAGCCAGCAGGTGGCATGGTGGTTAAAGCAGCTGGATCCCACATGGCCAACTGTGCGATTTGAGTCCTGGCTCTAGCGGCTTGAGAATCATGCTGGGCGCATGTGCATGCATGCCCAAAATCCTGAGAGGAGAAGGGCAGAGAAGGGATTGTGGCATGGTCATCCTCCCTGAGGGAGGTGATTAAAAAAATTTTTAAGCCAATGAAAAGCGTAAATTTTAAATTTTTTTCCCAACATCCTTTTCATGTCTCCTCTGGTATGTGAAATATCGACCAAATAGTAACAGATTTTATTTTGTAGATATCCTTTAAGTGTATTGTGTGTAATATCTTCCTCCTCTATCCATTTTTCTCAAAGATAAAAATCTGGAAGTTCTCTTCTATTTCATCTTGTTCTCACCACTCACATCCTAAAGACCGTCCACCACACTACCCACACCCTAATGACCACCAACCACTCTGAGTCACTTCACCTCCAGTGTCATAACTGAATTCCCCCACTCTCTGATAGCTGCCATTTAACCACTCCAACAGGCTCAAGTTCTTCTTCAACAGGCTCCAACCTTCTTCTTCCCTTTTTTTTCTTAGCAGCCACTGCCAGAACTATCTTGTTAAAATGCAAATCAGAGAGAGAGAGGACTTGCATCCTGGCAGAAAACATATAACTATGTTCAATACAGCACTGGGGAAGTTTTAACTAAAGAAACATCTGTGTTCAACAGCATGAATGAGCCTTTACAATAGAAATAGTTTAAAACCTAAAGATAAAAATTTGTTGCTGCATCTTTGGATCTCAGATATGCTTGAGGATTTTTCTTTTTCTTTTTCTTTTTTTTTTTTTCTTCCTCTTCAGCATCTGGGTATTAAACCACTCTTGGCAAGGGATATGAATAAGTAGGAAAAAAGACAGTGTCAAATTCTTTTATCCTTCTGGTCTCCCCAAACAGTGACACCATTTGCAATTCTATAATAAAAGAGTGTTCTAGACTTGTTATCCAAGAATAGTGGTAGGCTACATTAGAAAAGTGAGAACTAATGACTAAATTAGTGAGCAACGTTTGTGACTATTTTTGACAAATTTTTAGTCTTTTCAGAACCTTAACAGATTGTGGAAGAAACCGAATTGCAGTGTTCCCAAGGCTTTGTTGAGGCCTCCCTCTGTCAGTAAACAGCACCACCACACATTCAGTAGTTCAGGCCAAACATGATGGAGCAGCTCTTGACTTCTCTCTTTCTCATACCATGTATTTAAGTCAGTCTCTCAAAATGGAAACAGTATTTACCAACCACGCGGCTAACGCCTCACGCCTCAGCTCATACCTCGGCTGCATCCCTCTCCGGTGAACTACAGAGTCTCACAGAGGTCTCCCTACATTCTTATCCCTCGCTTATGTTATTCATAGCATTGAACATCATTACATGTTGAAATACCCTATGTTTTGAAGTCCTAGATATCATGCTATATTAGAATATATAAATAAATATAAATAAATATTACGATTTTCCTCCCCTCTCTAACACGAGTAGGGACATTCCTTGGGGAATTCTCTATTACCGAGTTCTAGAATATGCCTGGGACCAAGGTAGGCTTCTAGCAAATAAGTAATATGTCATTAGGAAATGAAAGTAGCAATGAGATACATTATGCACCTATTAGAATGATAGAATAATCCAGAACACTGGCAACAAAACATGTTGGCCGAGATCTGTAACAACAGTAATTCTCATTCGTGGCTGGTGGAAATGCTAAATGGTATAGACACTTTGGAAGACAGTTTGGCTGCTTCCTATAAGGCTAATCCTTCTCTGCTATGTATTATTATTATATTTTAGGTTTTTGAGATAGGGTATGTGCAGTCACCAGAGACAGAAAGAGAGAAAGACAGTGAGAGGAAAAGTGAGAAATCACTGCCCCCCACTCCCTGGGGATGGCCATATTCCAGTCCCTTCTCTGTTATTCTCCTCTTAGAATTTTGGCCAGCATGCCCACGCCTCTGGCGTTAGTTTTAGGTCTCCAGGTGTGGGACTTGAACTGTGGTTGGCCATGTGAGAGTTCAGTGCTTTAACCATTATACTACCTGTTGGCCCCTAAACCCACTCTTAAAAGAGGATTTATCAATCATGTTTCTTGGTATTTAAATAATAATTATTTAATTATTCTTTTACTCATAATATTATATACATTTCTCAATAACAATAATTATTTTACATAAAAGACATTTTATTATTTATGAAAAGATACGTTCATACAGAAAACTTGAGCATGGGATGTTCATAGCATTTTCATTCATAATTGCTGAAATGTGAAAGTAAGCAAAGACCCTTCAGTGGATCAATAAACTGCAATGTATCATGCAAAGAATGCTATGCAGTGATTCAAAACAAGTAAGTTACCAAGCCATGAAAAGATAGAGAAGAAACTTAAATGAAAATTGCTAAGTGAAAGATGTCAACCTGAAAAGTTATGTTCTATATACATTAAACTGTGTCACATTCTAGAAAAGTCTAAGCTGTGGAGACACTCAGAAGACCAGTGATTGGCAGGGTTTAGGTGTGAGGGGGAAAAGAGAGTGGCGAAGTGGCTGGAACACAAGAGATTTCAGGCCATGAAGCTATTCTGTACAAAAATGTAAAGCTGAATATGTGCCCTTTGCCATCTGCGAAAACCCTGAGGATGTACAACACAAAGATTGAGCCCTAATGGGAACCAGCAGTTAGTGTAAGGGCTATGTTGCTAGACTCCCATGTTGTCGACCGCAGTTCATGTCCTGGACCTGGTGGCTTAAAATTCACGCCAGGCATGTGTGTGTGTATGCCCAAGATCCCGAGAGGAGAATGGAGGAGAAGGGATTGCAGCGTGACCATCCCCTCTGGGGGGTGATTTCTCGCTTGCTGTCTCTATGTCTCTCTCTGTCTGTCTGGCAAGCACATGGGCCCTATAGTGGAAAAAAAAAAAAAGAGTGAGCCCTAATGTAAACACAGACTTCACTTGATAGTGCTGTGTCAATATTGACTTATCAGTTGTAGGAAATATATAACACTGGTGCCAGCAGGTGGTATGGTGGTTAAGGCATGGTGGTTAAGTCCATGTAGACTCCCACATGGCCAACCGTGGTTCAAATCCTGGACCTGGTGCCTTGAAAATCATGCCAGGTATATCTGTGTGCTTGCCCAAAATCTCAGGAGGAAAATGGACGAGACGGGATTGCAGCATGGACATACCCCCAGGAGGTGTGCTCACCTCCCTCTCACCACTGTCTCTGTCTCCTCTCAGCTATCGCACATGTCTTAAAATGAAAACCTTAAAAAAAACCACACACACACACACAATGCAAGGTTGATTATTAATAAGGGAACCTGCAGGAATAGAGGGGGGTGTATGAGAACTCTACTTTCTGCTCAATTATTCTAAAAACCAAAACTTACATTAAAAAAAATCAATTAAAAAGGGACCAGCAGTTAGCGTGATGGCTGTGTCACTGGACTCCCATGTAGTCGACTGTGG
>NW_006160225.1:938453-939565 GCF_000334495.1 Tupaia belangeri chinensis | reverse complement strand
GTGGGTCCGAGACTCGACCCTCGGTTGACTACAGGGGAGTCCAGCAATGTAACCATTATGCCATCTGCTGGTCCCTAAAAAATCTTATTAATGAAGACACAAATATAATGAATACATAAATGAACGTCCCCCAAAACAATTTAAAAATTCACACACTGAAAAGGGAATGTTAGCAATTTGTTGTTCAATTTTTTTTTTTAAATCTCATAATAAAAGGCCAGCCCCATGGAGCCATGGTTAAGTGCTGTGCACTGGGAAATTGATCTCTATGTCTCACCACAGTTCAGATCATGGGGTGGCACCTTGAAGAACCTGCTAAGCATGTGTGCAAATCGGACCCAAATCCTGAAGGGACGGAGAAAAGGGAAAAAATTGCAGTGGGACCATGTCCCCTTGGGGAGCGATTTCTTTTGCTCTCTTTCTTTGGCAAGTTTGTGCTCCCTAGAGCCACAGAAAAGAAATTGCATATTATAACCTAGCCCAAACTAATTAGTATGTATGACAAAAACTCTAAATGTAAACAGGAAAAAAGTGACAGTTTTTCCAATTATTTTTGTTATTCATGAGGTCACATTTGTTTCTTAATAATGAATAATAATTGTTCTATATAAAAGACATTTCATTATTAATAGCTTTAAGCTATATCCATAGTGTTAATGCTGTATTTATATTGCTAAGTAGAACTTTCAAACAATATATATATATATATATATGTGTGTATATATATATATATATATATATATATACCTTGAAAAGTGAGAAAAACTAGATGAAATTTATTCTGTACTTGCAAATCTGAATTTATCTGTGAAATAAGTAAAATGAATTGTACTTTTGATATATGCATCATTTTGCTTTATAACATGCTTTGGCATAAAGATGATCAGAAGTTTTTTGGTATAAACTAGTTATTAACATCATTATTGATTTCCGTAATGAAAACTGTGACTATTCATGTGTCAGAATATGGCATTTTCTGGGACCGGCAGTTAGCGTAATGGCTGTCGCTGGACTCCCATGTAGTCAACCGCGGTTCGAGTCCTCGACCGCGGTTCAAGTCCCCAACCTGGTGGCTTAAACTCATGCTGGGCGCGTGTGCGTGCGCGTCCACG
>NW_006160225.1:935331-938428 GCF_000334495.1 Tupaia belangeri chinensis | reverse complement strand
GTCCCCCCTGGGGGTTGATTTCTGGCTTTCTGTCTCTCTGTCTCTCTCTGGCGAGTGCACGCACCCTATAGCAAAAACCACTCCGAAGGAAAAAAAAAAAAAAGAATATGGCATTTTCTGTGCAGGCCCCATTAAAGTCAGTCTTCTCATCTCATTTGGAATAAATTTCCCATTCACAAACGTGGCCCACAAAGCTCTCCATGACGGAGGCCCATATGTGGTTTTTTCTTTGGTTCTCAGACTCCTTACCCTCCAGGCACCTCGCCGGTTTTTTACATATGAACCAGGTTTCAGTCACGGGGACTTGGAGCTTGCTCCTCCCTCTGCCTGCACGGATCTTCCTCATACAACCTCCCTGCATCTTCTCACTTACCTCACAATCAACCCTTTATTGCGAGGACTTCTGGCCGCTCTACGCAGCACACCAGCTCCCTGAGTTACACCCTCTTCTCATGACCTTGTCGCAGGTCATTTATCTAATGAATGTACAAAACGATTTTAAATGTGTTCAGTTTTATAAATGTTGCCTGTTTCCTGCACAGAAAACTAAATTCCACCAACACAGCAATGCACTAATTTAATTCAGTGATTTTTCTCTGTGATTTAATCTCAGTCTCTCCCTTTCTCTCTGATGCCATGTATGGACACACCTACATGCACACACAACACACACATTTTTATAATCCTTTTTTTTTTTAAGTTTTTGACATAGGGTATGCATACGCTGCAGAGATGCAGAGAAAGATAGTGAGAGAGAAAGTGAGAAATTGCTCCCCGGAGGTGATTATTCTCTTCTTGGGAGGTGGGGCACACAGACACACAGGCCCAGTGTGAGTTTCAAGCTGCAGCATCAGGAACTGTGACTGTGGGAGGCCATGTGGGAGACCAGCACCTGAACTGTGATGGTACCTGCTGGCCCTACAACACACAGCTATGCATTCCAATGCTGACACTGATTCAGACAGAAGAATGTTCTACGTAGACGGAGTTACACAACACATGCCCTTGCAAGGGAGTAACATAAAGAACGTATTTCATCGGGTCCCATAGCTCCATGTTAAGTGCTATGCAGAGAAGCTTGGATTCCACATGGGCAATCTTGATCTGAATCTTGGTTCCAACAGCAAAGGCCAGGCCCATGTGTGCACACACCCAGGACCCTGATGGAATTGAGAAATGGAAGGAAAGGATTAGAGTGCGACCAGGCCCCATTCGGAGGTGCGCTCTGCGCTCTCTCTCTCTTCTCTTTGTGGTGTGCACACTACCCTCTAGCATTAAACAAACAAACAAAATAATATTCTCAAAGAATTTCCTCAGATTATTTAATAGATTAATTTTTGTTTAAAATGCTATACCATATCACATATACTTGCTATGATGTATATAATCAATATATTAATTAATGTCTTACTGGGATACCAAAAAACAGTTATTTTTTTCATTTTTTTAAATTTTTATTTATTTATTTATTTGTTTGGTTTTTTTGGAGAGGTTTTTGCTATAGGGCGTGTGTGCTCGCCAGAGAGACAGAGAGAGACAGAGAGACAGTAAGTGAGAAATCACCCCCCAGGGGGGATGGTCATGCCGCAATCCCTTCTCCTCCATTCTCCTCTCGGGATCTTGGGCACGCACGCACACAAGCCCAGCGTGAATTTCCGGGTCCAGAACGCGAACCGCGGTTGACTACATGGGAGTCCAGCGACATAGCCATTACACTAACTGCTGGTCCCCAAAAAACAGTTACTAAGAGATAAAGAAACTGAGTTTTTAATTTTACTTCCATGACCATTATATTAAATATGACATACTTCAGCAAGTTATTTTAGCTTTCAGCCTCAGATTGCTCTTTAAAATTGACACACGCCTCATCACATGGAGGACAAATAAAGGCGATGCCTACCTGTGCCCGGCTGAGTGACCCCTGTACTTGGCCTCCATGTCTGGCTGTGCACGCTCACTGCTCACACCACTGGACAGAGGTTCAGAGCGTCCTCCGGTTCTGAGTGCTCTGCCTCAGCAATTGCATTTTGTCCAAGTAAACTCTGCTGAACTCAATGTGTCTATAGGGTTTTTTTTTAGCAGCTTAAATTATTAAATTATTAGCCTATAAAATCATAAGCAAACAACAAAAAGTAGTTTCTACTAGATATAAATATCTCTGTAATGCTGTTGCATTATAGTACTGTACTTCTATACTGTAATACCTAATCAATTCTCTCTCTCCATGTATAAGTGTGTGTGTGTATATATATATATGATTTTGTGCTCTGACTCACCAAGCATACATAAGAAATGTATATGTATGTGTGTATACACACACACACACACACATATATATGTAATACGATTGGCATAAATACAACTATTAAATATATTATTTTACAAACTTAGTAGTTTAGGAATGCATATTATATAATGTATAAAATGAATGTAGGGGTTCAAGTTATACAGAAGTTGTCATTGAGGATCTGCAGAGTTGCTGCCAGGACAATCTGCCAAGACCAAACTCACAGATGCTTCAGTCCCTTATATTTGAGCACACATTTCCACAGATTTGGCTTCATGGATGTGGAGAAATTCAGTCTTCAGGTTCTGCAGATACAGATCATTTTTTTAAAGGTTTTTACTATAGGGCATGTATGCTCTCGAGAGAGAGACAGAGAACAACAGTTAGAGAGTAAATGAGAAATCACCTCCCGGGGGGGATGACCACTCCACAATCCCTTCTTCTTCTGGAATTTTGGGCACACAGACACATGGTATGATTTTCAAACTGCTGGGTAAAGGACTCGAACTCTGGTCAACCATGTGAAAGTCCAGAGCAGTAACCACTGTGTTACCTCCCAGTACTGATAAGTGTGATCTGTGGAACCTGTGAATGCAGGTCACACAGATTAAAATGTTCTACTTTATTTCATTATATAATAAATATTATATATATACACATATATATATGACCTATTGATATATAAGATAAATCTAAATCTATTGATATATAAGATGCATGATTATATAGTAAATATAATAAATACAAAAATGTTTATCATATCATCTGTAAATGCACATATATTGACACAGAGATACATACAGAAACAGA
>NW_006160225.1:931364-935307 GCF_000334495.1 Tupaia belangeri chinensis | reverse complement strand
GAATCATGTTGATTTTATAAAAATACATTATAACTGGATGTTTCCTAAAAGTTCATAACTGAATAAAATGTAAATGTGTAATTATCTAATAAATTTAGTACACATATGTCAAATACGAATTAGCCATTTTAAAATCACATTAAAATTTTGAATCTAAAATCTTCTGCTGAACTGAATGTTCATTTATCCCTGCAATGATTGTCCAGTTTGGGAATTACTTTAAAAGTACATTTATTGGGAACCAGCAGTTAGCGTAGTGGCTATGTCGCTGGACTCCCACGTAGTCAACCGCCGTTTGAGTCCCGGACCCGGTGGCTTAAACTCACGCCGGGCGCGTGTGCATGCGTGCCCAAGATTCCAAGAGGAGAATGGAGGAGAAGGGGTTGTGGCATGGCCATCCCCCCCTGGGGGGTGATTTCCTGCTTTCTGTCTCTCTGTCTCTCTCTGTCTGGCGAGCACACGCGCCCTATAGCAAAAATCTCTCAAAAAAAAAAATAGTCTATTTATCGGGACCATCAAATTGCCTAATGGTTATGTTGCTGGACTCCCACAAAGTCAACTGAAGTTCAAGTCCTGGACCTGGTGGCTTAAAACTTATGCCAGGCATGTGTGTGTGCATGTCCAAGATCTTAAGAGGAGAATGGAGAAGGGATTGCAGCATGGCCATCCCTCCTGGGGGGCGATTCTTGCTTTCTATCTCTGTCTCTTTGGTGAGCACATGTGACCTACAATAAAAACCTCTTTAACTAATATATTCATCTATATTTTATTGGTTGGTTAATCCATTAGGCAATTTTGCTTGATTTTAAATGTCTTTTTAAAAATATATTATTCTCGGGAACCAGCAGTTAGCATAATGGCTATGTTGCTGGACTCCCATGTAGTCGACAGTGGTTCGCATCCCAGATCCGGTGGCTTAAAACTCACACTGGGCACATGTGCGTGCATGCCCAAGATCCTGAGAGGAGAATGGAGGAGAAGGAATTGCGGCATGACCATCCCCCCTGTGGGGTGATTTCTCACTTTCTGTCTCTCTGTCTCTCTCTGTCGATCTGGTGAGAGCACACACCCTATAGTGAAAAAACCTCTCCAAAAAAAAAAAATATATATATATATATATATTATTCTCATATGCAATAGAATAGTTTAAAATTCTCAAAAAAGACTATTGGATTGTTTAGAAAACATATTTATGAGAAAATATGATTTTAACAAAGTATGGATTTAAATTAAGTTGTTCACTTATATCAGTTTTGGGGTGAGCATATTTATAATGCTAATTCACACTTGCTTTGACTGAGGTGCCTCTTGACTATGTGAATTATTCTATATCATCGTCATTATTAAATTTTATTCAGTGTTGGAATTGGCAAAGGCAAGTTTCATTGGTTATAAAACACATTGTTATGTTTTATGGAATTAATTAGCCTTTTATACTTGGAAAGGATTTAAAAAGCTTAGGCATATGAAAGATTACTCAATGCTGTTTCTACCCTACTGAAAATATCACAAAGAGTACAACAAAGAATACTTACTTTCTGGTCACTGTAGATTCATACAATTTAGAGAGAGTAGAAAAAAAGAAATTTGTGATGTTTGCCTAACACAATATTAATCATGATCATCTTAAGTAAACAGGAAATGCTAACCAGTTTATAATTTATAAATAAATTAGTCTCTAAACTTACAGTGGAATTATTCAAAGTTCAGATAGAAAAAGAAAAATAATTTGTTTACATGCAATAAAATCTTTCCATATAAATACAGATTTGAAAATCATGCTAGTCAAGGTCAGACCGCATCTGAAAGCCTTTCTTAGCCACAGCGTCCCCACCTCCAGGAGGTTCTAAGGTACCCATAAATTAATACAACACTTTTTAGGTTAGAGAAAAAAGACAAATAGCAGTCATTTATAATTTAAAAAATTAAAATGATAAAAATAACAGTGATTAAAATTGATTTTTTATTATCTGCCAGTACCACCTCAGTCAAAAAAGTGTGAATTAGCACTAAAATGAATTACATATTTTTTTTTGAGAAGTTTTTGCTATAGGGCACATGTGCTTGCCAGAAAGACAGAGAGAGACAGAGAGACAGAAAGTGAGAAATCACCCCCCAGGGGGGATGGCCATGCCACAATCCCTTCTCCTCCATTCTCCTCTCGGTATCTCTGGCATGCATGCACACGCACCTGAAGTAAGTTTAAGCCACGGGGTCTGGGACCCGAACAATGGTTGACTACATGGGAGTCCAGCGACATAGCCATTTCACCAACTGTTGGTCCCTGAATTACCTAATTTAATACACTCAACAAACTTATGAAGTAAGTTATTTTATACTTTACTATTTAATGCACTGGAAAACACAATTCTCTTACCCCAAGCAATAGTTCTCAAACACAGCAATAACAGGACTTGAACTTAGTTTAGGAATGCCAGAGATGTCGAGTCCTATTTTATATTCTAGAAAAATAGCAAATGATGGTTTATTGCAATACCTGTCTTTGGAAAATGTTACGGAAAAACAGCCATGGCTTTACAATTTGCATAGGAGAACCCCATTTTTTGAGCACAGGATGGAATGTTGCACACCTGAGCACAGAAGGATTACAGAACAGTACCAGGCAGCTCAATAAGATTCTCTAAGTTGGGGCCAGCAGATGGTGTAGAGGTTATGTCGCCGGACTCCCATGTAGTTGACCTGGTTTGAGTCCCAGACCGATGATTTGAAACTCACGTGGATGCACATGAGTGTGTGCCCAAGATCCTGAGAGAAGACTGGAAGAGAAGGTATTTCAGAGTGGCCATCCCCCCCCGGGGGGTGGGTGATTTCTCACTTTCTGTCTCTCTGTTTGGTGAACACACGTACCCAATAGTAAAAATCTTTCTCAAAAATAATAAATAAATATGATTCCATAAGTAACATTGTCCTGAGGAACAGGACATTACACAAGCAGTGTGGAGAACTCAGACTGAACCTGCCACCCATTCATGGAGGTCCTCAAAAGGGCTTCAATGGCAGGAGCCTTCTATAGCCCTAGAATAATGGCTATATAGACACTTACTGACGTGTGTAAGCTGACATGTCAGATGCAAGAGAATCAAGTTTGTTTGCCAGCAAAGCACCTGCTTTCCAAAACAAAAATCAACACTCTTTAATGAAATACAAAATCAATCAATAAATAAATAAAGTGGAAAAAAAATCCTAGTCTTCAACACAGCTTCTATAAAGACCAAAATAATAAAGAAAGAAAAAAGAAAGAGTAAGAAAAAAGAAAGAGAAAGAAAGAAAGAAAGAAAGAAAGAAAGAAAGAAAGATAGGTAAGTAGATGGATGCTGGTTGAGGATGCTGGTTAAGGTATTGGTCTCCCACATGGCTGACTGTGGTTGGAGTCCCAGACCTGGCAGTTTGAAAATCAAGGAGCACATCCATGTCCAAAATTCCGAAAGAAAAGAGAAGAAAGAGAGGAAGGAAGGAAATCATTCTTTAGGCCTGGGAATGGATAGCAATACTAGTATGTGACCCATAAACATAAAAACAATCATGGTAAATAGAAATAAATCCAGAATTAACTCAGATCTCAGCACTAGGAGAAACGAACTTTACCAAAACAATTACAAATATGCTCAAAGACATCATGGGAAAAATCAGGGTCAAAAAAATTGGGCCCACATGCTGGCTACCTATTTTACAGATAAAGTTTTAGTCACACCTAATCATTTGCACATGTCACCAGCACTTGGGTTACACAACATATCTTTAGTTTTTCTAATAAATGGGTACTGATAGTTCACTGTAGCATTCTTAGTTTTTTCAAAGGCTATGTAAGAAATTATTAATAGTGGTTACATTAGGGAAAATAGTTTAGAAAAAATAGGCAAAAGTCAAAATTTTCTTTGGTACCTTTCTGTTTTGCTTGCATATTCTTATGTGTATATATTCA
>NW_006160225.1:918171-931337 GCF_000334495.1 Tupaia belangeri chinensis | reverse complement strand
TACAGGCATTTGTTTTGGTTTAGTCTTTTTATTTCTGTTTTAAAATCAATAATAAATGTTTAACAATCCTTCCATTCCTTAAAATAGAAAAAAAAAACAAACCTGTATTATGGAGTAGATAATAAATTAAACAGTAAAATAAAACTCAACAATTGTAAAGAGAATAGGCAAGACTGATGAAAATACACTTGTGTCCCAGCTTGGCGGCAGAGACGGCAGCAAACTGAACTGTGGTCCTGGGAGTCACGTGAGTGGCCGTGGGTTTAGGTCTTAGATTGCGCCGAGAAAGCTGGGTGGGTGCAAGTGTGAGGACACAAGACCGGGAAGAGCTGGTGTTCTAAGATAAAGCAAGAGGCATATAGAAAGTTTCCTCAAAACAACTATAACTTGTTTTAGAAAATGAGCTATACTAGGGCTGGCAGGTGGAGTGATGGTTAAAGTGCTGGATTCTGACATGGCCAACTGTAGTTCGAGTCCTGGACCTGGCAGCTTGCCATCTCACTTTCTCTCTCTCTCTCTCTCTCTCTCTCTCTGTCTCTGTTTGGAAGAGTATGTACCCTATAGCAAATTAATAATAATAATAATAATAAAGAAAAAAGAAAATGAGCTATACTGAAAAGCAAATAAAGGAAATATTAAAGTGTAAAAAATGACACCAAAGAAGTCAGGATAGAATAAGCAAAGCAAAAGAATAAAAAAGCACAAATATAAAAAGCGAAAACATTAAACCTAAGTATATCCGTGATTTTTCGTCTTGGAGACTAGGTGTGGTACCTTTTCTGCATTTTCTGCTTATGGGTTATTTGGGACCATCCCTTTCGGACACTTCGTCCTGGTTATCGCTTTAATGACAGATTCGGTCCTATGCTAATGCTAATTCTAACAAAGTAGCTAGAGCTTTGCCAGTCATTTGGTTTTGTTCTAATATCTCATGCGGTCCTTAAAAAATTGCCTCCCTACTTGTCAATCTGAATATTTTAATCTAATTATGACAGCCATCATCTACTATTAAGTGTTTTAAATTAATAATTCCTTTTTTTTATTTTTATTTTTATTTATTTATTTTTTTGCTATAGGGCATCTGTACTTACCAGAGAGAGACAGAGACAGTGAGAGGGAAAGTGAGGGATCATCCCCCCAGGGGCATTGCCACGCTGCAGTCCCTTCTCCTCCAGTCTCCTGGGATTTCGAGCGTGAATGCACTCCTGCTGGGCGCGATTTTCAAGCTCCCAAAGTCTAGGACTCAAAATGCAGTGGCCATTTGAGAGTCCAGCACCTTAAGCACCACACCATCTGCTGGCCCCTGAACTCATAATTTTATTATTAGTTTAAAATAATTCCTATTTATTTCTCCTTTATACTTTTTGGCAGTGTTTTCTTTATTGTCTATGAATTACTCAAATTTATCATCGTTATTTTAAAGCTCACGCCTAAAAATTCCTTTTTGAAATATTTTTTCACTTTATAGTTTGAATTTCTCTACCTTAAAAAAATTGTGCTATTTAAAAACTGATTTTTAAGGGAATGATAGATCTTGTTTATAAAATAATACAAAAGAAAAAGAGAGAGAGAATTTGAAGTTCTGTGTGTCATCTTCCTCCAGAGAACAGTTATGGTTCCTGGGGCACTGGCAGTCCTGGATCGCTTCTCCCTGTGGAAGACAAAGACGATGTCAAGTCTGGCTTCAGCCCTTGCCAGTGCAGGGTCTGTTACCCTTGATTCTAGTGGGAACTTTGCAGAGTCCAAATCCATCACTTGGAAAATTCACAAAGCCTTCATTTCAAGTGCACCTGCGAAGTCTCACGAGATTACAGAAACCTCTGCTCAGTCTCAGTTTATGGTGAGTACTCATGCTATTTACAGAGGTTTTGTTGTTGTTTATTTTTTTTCTTTTTGTTTGTTTTGCTATGAGGTTCTTGAGCTCCCAGAGAGAGAAAGACACACACACACACACACACACACACACACACACACACACAGAGTAAAGTGAAAAATCACTTTGCGGGATGGAGACAGGGGTAGGGCTACAACACAATCCACCCACTGCCACTCTCCTCCTGGGATTTTAGCTCACACTTGCATGTACACACACATGCACACACTCTGGTGTATTTCACACGCCCCTGGAAGTGGAACCATGCAAGGGCCAAGAGGGATCCAGCTGCTTTAACTACCAGGCCATCGGGCTGGCCCACTACTCCTGCTTTCCAGAATTTATTGCCTGAGTGTGGGTGTGCTCACCAGAGACAAGGCACAAGAGCTAAAGACAAAGAGAGAAGCAGCCTCCATGGGACATGGTCAAGCCAAGATCCCTCCTTCATTTCTCCGTCCCATCAGATAGTTGGGCTTGTACTTACCTGTCTTTCAACCTGCTGCAGCTGGGATGCAAACAGCGATCAGCCATGCCGGATTCTGCACCCTCAACCTCTAGGCACAGGGATAGTTCCACTCCCAGTTTTGAACGGGCAATCCCCTTCGAAGGCAAAGATGCCCCAGATGGCCTGATCACCACTCATTACCATTTCCCTCCGTCCCAGGGTGTGGTCTTCAAAATGTGTATTCTCTTTCCAGCTTTCCTTCATGCATAAGGTATTTATACTTTTCCAAGATTTTTTAGATAGTTCATAGTAGAAGAGATGGTCAACAACGATTAAGATGTTATCAGAAGCAAAATATCCCTGTAGAAGTCATTATTATGACATTTTTAGAATTCCCATCATTTTGGTCTTGTCTTCTCAGATTTCTTGATGAACAAAGGAATTTGGGTTTTGTGTACCAGCATCTTTGATTGGAAAAGTGTTGACTAATAAAGAAAGAAAAGAAGAGGAGAGGGAAGAGAAGAGAAGAGAAGAGAAGAGAAGAGAAGAATAGAGAAAAGAAGACTTTCATATCTAAAGGTTTACCCTGGGATTTCAGAGCATACTTGCAAAGGATGCAATAGAGTAAACTGCCGAATAATGGGAATATATACCCACCTAAAATAATGTAAAAACAAGGCTATGCTGGAAGTGAAGGGCATTTTTCCTAGAACTTAAAGAAAAAAATCACAGAAAAATCAATAACTATAGCATTAGCATTCATTCAGTAGGCAGGGATTCATAACTAATTCATTTCACCGTCTCATCTATATTTCACTGCCATGAACAAATAGAAATATATGGTTTATAATAAATAAATTATGGATATGCGTTATGTTTAATATATGTAACCTCGATTTACTGTAATTTCTGGAAGACCCAATAATGCTGACTTATGATGCACAACTTTTTCTAACTTTTTGGGGTCAAAAGACAATTCTGATAACTCACAAGTGAGTTTTTTTCTCAATAGAATACAGAGACAATAAATCTATGATTACATTTTATGGAATTTCCTAGTTCAGGGTACTTGATAAGAAGTCTTCTTCCAGACGAAGCATATTTCTCTCCTAGTTCAGGGTACTTGATAAGAAGTCTTCCAGACGAAGCATATTTCTTATTTCTCCTTTCAAGGCACAATATCTATTAACTATATCTCTCTCCAAACACTGAAATAAGCAAAGCTACCTACCTATAAAACCATCAACACTTTAGTGTTGATCTGTAGAATAAAATCAAAAGAAGAGATTTTTGCAGGTTATACTTTCTTATTGTCATTATTGTCAGGCAAAGAAGGACTAAAGAAAGAAGGAGAGAGGGAGAGAGAGCGGGGAGACAGAGAGAGAGAGACAAAGAGAGAAGTTGAGACAGAGCGGAAGGATCCTGAAAGACCAAGGATGTTGAGGGAGAAATTAAACTCATATTTAAACTCATTAAAGGTTCAAGTTAATTTGGTTATGTGTTGAACTGCCATCTTGTATCGCTTTAATTTTTCGTATGCAGTTATTTTTGCTCTGCCGTCTTTTTTAATTTTCGTTACTGGTAGAGGGGCTTATGGTCTGTGATCCTGGTGCAGAGAGAGGAAGTGCTTAGAATCTGCTCTGCTTTAATGTGAATTGATGGGAAGAAAGAGAAACAGGATACCCATATTCTCTGACTAATAACTTGCTTAGATTAGGGAAAAATTCCCTTAAGATAGACAAAGGAAGGTCAGATGTAATCCATGATTAACCAGGACATTTTCAGAGAAATGTAAATCACTTGAAACTGTTATGAACTAGTCTCGCAAGCTATTCTCTGTGAAGTTAGACTTTTCAGCAAGTAACAAAGCAGAAAATGGAATAGTACAGTTCTTAAAATACTCGGCTGGTTCACACGCATTGCTGGATATGTTCAGGAATGTATTTAAACCATACACACATGCACATACACACATGCACATATACACATGCACATACACACATGCACATATACACATGCACATACACACATGCATGTACACACATGCACATACACACATTCTTGACATAGACATAGTGGATTCTTGTAAGTTTTGAAATCAATAATGTTAACTTCAAGAATTGAGATTAATAGAGTTTTGGCATCAGGCTTTATGTTTACCTGGCTAGGAATGATCCTGAGTTTACCGCTCACTGTAGTTGCAGGTGTTTAAAGATGAAATATCTCAAGTGCTCTTGTTTTCGTCTGTTCATTGCTTTGGATTTCTCTAGAGACTCCTTTTTAAACAGGTTCAGTCTTGCAGTTCTCAGTGGCTGCCATCATTCACTGTGATACAGGAGTCTGGATAATGGGGCAATAAACTATGATGGCAGTAGGCCAGCAGGTGGCGTGGTGGTTAAGGCACTGGACTCCCACATGGCTGACCGCCATTCAGGTCCCGGACCTGGCCGCTCTCTTTCTCACTTTCTTATTCTTTCTTTCTCTCTCTGATAAGTGCATGTGCTCTAAAGCAAATAAAAATAAAAATGATAATAAGTAAATAAAATTAAATAATAATTCTTAGAATATAAAAGTGAGTGCCGTGGAAACATCCTGTGACTAATATTAACTCCGACTAGTCTAGCAAAGGGGAAGTCAACCTAGGTCCTGATGCTTCACGAGCCAGTACACAATCACAAGTCCGAGTATGCTGTAATACTATAATAAAAATATTATCCACATATATGCTATAGTTATTTTTAGAAAATTACACAAAGACATAAATCTCACATAGAATAAAATCAGGACAATTTACCCAAAGATAACACAATGCTATTTAAGTCAGACTGAAAGACAACTGTTGTACAGAGACAGTATTTAAGAATACTGTAGGCTATACGAATGTTCCCACGCTGTAGTGGAAACTGAAGGACTTCATGGCATAGAAGCAGAAAATGGTAGACATCAGAAACTGCAAGGGTTTGAGTAGAGGGTTGGGATGAGAGGGAGGAGGGATGGGATGCAGGTGGGAGTGTGTTTGGGAGAAAATAATTAAGAGACGCAAGAACGCATGTAAATAAGTGCAACAAGTTATGGACCACAACAGAGTGAAAAAGATGACATGGGGGACCAGCAGATGGCGTAGCAGATGACTGTGTTGCTGGACTCCCGCATAGTCCACGGAGGGTCACCTCCCCCAGTGGCTTAAACTCACACCAGGCGTGGGTGCGTGTGTGTCCAGAATCCCAAGAATGGAGAGGGAATTGTGGTGTGGCCATTCCCCTGTGGGGTGGGGGAGATTTCTTGCTTTCTATCTTTCACTTTCTTCAAAAAGAAAAGAAAAGAAGAAAAGAAAAGAAAAGAAAAGAAAAGAAAAGAAAAGAAAAGAAAAGAAAAGAAAAGAAATGACATAGAGAATTCAATATATACTTCCCACCCGAAAAAAGAAAAAAACTAGAACTATTCCACAATGCATGCAACATAATGTAATGATGTAATATTCAATGTCGAAGATTAATATGTCTATATGTGACACACTGTATGCATTCCTTGAAAAAACACTCTGTGCCCAAGATATACGATGCCTAAGTATAAACCTGAAATCACACACACACACACACACACACACACACACACACTCCATAAATAAAGAAATAAACCAAAATCATGTCCCTTCACTCAGTTGCCACAGAGAAATTAGACTTAATGAATCAGAAAAGGAATGTATTCATTGTGGCCTATGCCATCACCCTCTCTGCAGTAGATGGGACACAAAACCTACATGCAGGAGGTTGTCCAAGTACTGTGCGTTTAAAAAACACTGTGCAAGTTACTCATCGTCTTGGGGCGAAACGAAGAGGAGTCCGGGTCATTGCTTTTGGCAGGATCACAAAGAGACCAGCTGCAAGGGGGGATGGCTCTTTCTGCTTGGGAGGCAGTTTTCCTACTGGGCACGGGAGATGGAGTGATGACCAGTTTCCATTGTCTGCAATGGATTAAAGAGAAGCGGTGATTAACAAGGCAGCAGGAAGACGTGGATTCAATCAAGACAACAATTAGATTCTGGCTCAGAAGCAGCGAGGTCTCCAAGTGGCTGCATCAAGCTTGAGCTGCTACAAGCTTCACAGCTGGCCATATGGGAAGTGATGGTAGGTCTCTCCTCCCAGCCCCCACAGAGAGGTTCCTATAAAGACTCAGCAAGGTTGTTATAATGTTATCTTCCACTAAGTAAGCATTAGGTTCTGTCTGTTATGACAGAGGTTTCTGGAAAACTCACTGCAAAGGAAAAGACGTTAAAGACCCATTTTCCTAAGGTATTGAAGGGCCTCCAAGACTACGTATGATATAAAATCTCTTGATTCTCTTATGGCTTGGTCACATGATCATGTTCACAACTCTAAACTAATGATACAATTTCAGTAGGTAATAAATTTAATTCCAAAACAAATTTATATGATCCTGTTCCATTTAAGTTTTTAAGTAGAAAGAAGATTTAATATTGCCTTTTTAGTTTGCCTTACACCAGGAAAAATGTTTAGTAATAATCAAAATGATACTTTCATTTGGAAAGCAGTGACAAACATGTCTAAAGGAAAGGCAGTGGTACGTGATACACAGGAAGGTCCCGGTTCGAGTTTGGGGACCTCCGTTTGGGAGCAAGCTTGCCTGTGATGGGGGCTCCCTGATGCTGGGAGTAGATCAAGGCAGCAGGTTTCTATTGGGGTGTTATCTCTCAATCTCTCTTATTCGTGGATAACAAAATGAATAATGTAAAAAACAATATGTAGAACAGTTCTAACAGCTGTTACTGTCCATAGGAGAGCCCAGGAAGAGAGGGAGAAATGGAGTGAATTTGGCTGCATTCGAGCACAGGGAGTATCCAAGAGCGAACAAGCCCGAAACAACCTCCAGAAACACACTTCCAGCACCTTAATACTGTTACACTTTTTTTATTTATCCATTGTTACTTATAACATCAATTTATTATTTTATTTAAAGAATTATTTGATTTAATTTTATTTATTTGTTTTAATTTGACTAGAGAGGGACAGAAGACAGAAAAGAAAGGGGAAGTGAGAAAGCAAGCCACCAGGTCCAGGACTCGAACCACGGTTGGGTGAGTTTTAAGCCACCGGGTCCGGGACACGAACCGCCGTCGACTACGTGGGAGTCCAGCAACATAGCCATCACGCTAACTGCTGGTTCCCTCCCCAACATTTTTTTGTGCAACTTTTCCTTTCGTATGATGTTTAAGATCCGTTTATCATTCTTAAGGCGATATTGAATCTGTGAACTCAGACTGCCAACATACAATGATAGATTAAGGGAAACTTCAACGTATTTTCCTTAAACTATACTGTTTAACAAAACAATAAAAACATCTGTGAGAAATTCTCATGGTAAATGATAACATTATTTCAATTTTCCCAATTAAACCTGTTACATTGTATCCCTTGAGTAAACATTGTCATGTCTTAAGATTTGTTGTCTGGGGACCCGACTCCTTGCATTTTTATGAGCAGCATCTGAAGCAAGCTAAATTTCCTCCCCTAGGCAGTTTTATTTATGACATTATTTGTTACAACAGTTGCAGATTACAAGCACCACTTAACCCTTAAAGTATAAGAAAGTGGAAAAAAGTAAAGCAAAAAAAAAAAAAAGATTAAAACATCGTTTGGTTTTTCATTATGTTATTATACGTTTAAATTTTATGAGAAATAAATATTCATTTTAAACACAAGAAAATCACGTTAAGAAAAAAATATTTGAAGATCTTCTGAATATTTTTAAGTTTATGACAGCTTTGTTGATTTATTGCAGGTTGATTTTATATACTTATCAAATGGTATTATATATTAAGTGTCATTAAAAACTTTCTAATTTCTTGCTGTATTTTCCCCAATGCTTTCTTTATAAAGTAATTATATTAACACTTTGGGGAGCATAGTCGTAATAGAGTAGTTTTCTATGAAAATAAGTGTAGATTCACAGATGCTGGGTATTTTTCCCTTTTAACATTGAAACAAAGTGTTATTTCTCTTATCTTTCAAATTAAAAAAAAATAAACATAATGCTTTTGAGAGTAAAACGTATTGGGCTGGTCCCATAGCCTAGTGATTAGATGTGGTTTTATTTTAGTTTCTCCAGATATGAATGCATGTGTTTGTGATTGAAGACATTACCTTTTTATTCTTTTAAAACAGATGTTCTAGGGCCAACCCTGTAGTGAAAGGGCTACGCAAAATTAGCAAGAAATTCAAAACGTTTAAAAATTTTGGCAGAATTAAAATGGAGACTAATACATATTATCGATTTGTTGTTCTTTTTTTTTTTTGGAGAGGTTTTTTGCTATAGGGCGCGTGCGCTCACCAGACAGACAGAGAGAGACATAGAGACAGAAAGTGAGAAATCACCCCCCAGGGCGGATGGTCACGCCGAAATCCCTTCTCCTCCATTCTCCTCTCCGGGATCTTGGGCATGCACGCACACATGCCCGGCCTGAGTTTTAACCCACCGGGTCTGGGACTCGAACCGCGGTCGACCACATGGGAATCCAGTGACATAGCCATTACGCTAACTGCTGGTTCCCTTGTTCTTCTTTTTAAAAATGTTAACTCTTGCAGCTAGCAGGTGGTGTGGCAATTAAGGATGTTGGACTCCCACATGGCCAACTGCATTTTGAGTCCTGGACTTGGAGGCTTGCTTTTTCACTTTCCCTTTCTCTCTCTCTCTGTCTGTGTGTGGTCAAATTAAAAACTAATCATAGCAAATAAAATTAAATAAATAAATAATTTCTTAAAAAAAAGAGTTAACTCTTAATTCTAGTTACTTCTCCAAATTTTAATATTTCAAAGTGTGTCTTGTCTAGTCATTAAGCTAATCATACACAAGAACTTATACCCATGTGTGGAGTGATATGCATCCACATAGAGATGTTTTGCTTATATATCTAAGAAACATAGAAGTCAAAAAAAACAGTGTTTCTAGGACAGGAATAAGTAAAAAAATTGCAATTAGTATTCTCTTTGTAGATAATGTCAAAAAATAAACCTATAAATTTGAGACTTTTGATATAATCTTTTTGCTAAATATTTGTGTTCATTTGGTCCAATCAATGTTTTGTTTTGCCCATGAAATAGAGATTATATCATCTGTTTATCTACTGGGTCATCAAAAAAGTCATGGCTTATTTTCCTACGTAAAAATGCATCATGACTTTTCTGATGGCCCAATAGCATATTAATTTGTAAGAATTAAATAAAATATATTTAAGAGGTGAAATTGGCCAAATAGAGGAACTGATTAGATTTGAAAGGTACAGTCTTGTACGGTTCCCACATTTGTCAGTCACGCACGTGTTATATTGTGGCATGACAAAACACCACATGAAAGCGTATGGAAAATAATCAAGCTGTGATAAATGGACACGTCTTAATCAGCTGTTGTACTATTCCAATTTACTCTGAGCATCTGCATTTTTTTTATATTGAATCAATTTTGAATTCATTACAAATATCCTCTAGTTCTAGTCATGAATCTTGATGAATAATCGCTAAACACCAGAGGATACTGAAATAAATCAATCTCTTTCCAATCTAATGGTTAGAGGGCCAACAGTTTCTCCAAATCACAGTCACATTTACTCTAGCAGAAATCATGTATGAAGTCTATACAACAGTCTTTATTCCTAGTACACTGAACTAAAAGTAGATCATTGTAGAACTAAAATTTTTCCACACTACATAAATCAGATTTCCATTTAAATTTATCCTAAGCTCCTCTATAACTTTAGATCACTGCTTTTGGGGAGTATTGATGCAGAAAATTACATTATATAAAAGGAAATGTTTCAAGATGCCTTTAATTTTAAAACTCAAAATTATATACCTTAACAATAGATACTGAGGAAGAAGTTCTCTCTCTACTCTGGAAGTTACGCATTTTTTTTCATATTTTCTTTAATTCATGGCTTTCGTGTAATGAGCCAGCGTAACATATCGTAAAATTCCCCATTACAATTTATTCACCACTATTGGACGAAGAATGGTTGATGGGTTGATGTATTCGGAAATTGTGTTCTGGAGCTGGAAGAGAATAAATCTGTGAAATATATAAATCTTTTGTCAGGTTTTACAAGTGCAATACACTTGAAGCTTTTCTCCATCGTGGCTGGTGTTTAAATACCTGCGTGATGACACATTGAGGGTAGAGTTTACAATTTATTCACCACTATTGGACGAAGAATGGTTGATGGGTTGATGTATTCGGAAATTGTGTTCTGGAGCTGGAAGAGAATAAATCTGTGAAATATATAAATCTTTTGTCAGGTTTTACAAGTGCAATACACTTGAAGCTTTTCTCCATCGTGGCTGGTGTTTAAATACCTGCGTGATGACACATTGAGGGTAGAGTTCTCAGTGAAGCAGTGCTGGGTATCTGAAAGCACTTGTATAGATTTTATCACTGGAGAGCAGGTCCACAGCCGATGGATGGTGGGGACCATGCTTCCTTAAGTCCCAATGCCTATTTCTCATCAGTAGAATTTAAAAACCTCCTGATTTTTTAACTACACATTTAATATTAAAAAGCATACTTTTTATTTGACTAGTATATTTTATCATCCACAAATTGATAATATGAGCAACTCACAGTAGACGTAAATGTGTATTCAAACCTACTTGTGTGATTTTTACTTTCTGTTAGCCAATGACAGAAAATGTATATTGATTCCATGCAAGAGACAGATGTGTCATGCTTTATTTTCCCCTGAATTTTTAGATCTTAATAAATCATTCTGCTAACCACAGTATGGGTAAACATGAGAGTACCCTGTATTTATGTGTAAGCAAGCCTCAGTAGTCTAAGTTCACTGCCTTGCCAGATTCTCTTGTATTGTCATTTGAATCTTTTTTAAAAATTAATTTTGAGAGAGATTTTTGATTTATGGCTCCTGTGCTCACTGGAGAGACAGAGAGAGACAAAGAGACATCCCCCAGGGTGGACGGCCATGCTGCAGTCCTTTCTCCTTCGTTCTCCTCTTGGGATTTTGGGCACACACTCACACATACCTGATGTGAGATTTAAGTCTCCAGGTCCGGGATTTGAACCATGGTCAACTATATAGGAGTTCAGCAATGTAACCATTATGTCAACTGCTGGTCCCATCAATTCCATCTTTAACCCAGACGAATCCTTTTATAACAATATAATTGATGAAAGAAATCCATATATTTAAAAAAGAACATTTTATAATCATGTCTTAATTGAGAATTTATGAAAATCTTTTTTTGTTTGTTTGAGAGGTTTTTGCTATAGGGTGTGTGCACTCGCCAGAAAGACAGAGAGAGACAGAGAGATAGAAAGTGAGAAATCAACCCCCTGGGGGGATGGCCACACCACAATCCCTTCTCCTCCATTCTCCTCTAGGGATCTTGTGCGTGTACACACACACATGCCCAGCGTGAGTGGTGCCAGGACTAGAATCATGGTCGACCGTGTAGGAGTCCAGCAACATAGCCATTATGCCAACTGCTGGTCCGGAGAACTTATGAAAATCTTAAAAGTTGGTTTGAGTGAGGAGTGATTTTCTGTATTTCTGATATGTACGTTTCATGGCTCTTTTTACACTCAATAGAGTTGATGTGAAATTCATGGATTCTAGCAGGCTGGTCGTCAAAATCACGTGATGTTAAGCTCTAGACTGAAATTCCTGTAATGTTTTTATTAGTTGATTTTTTAAGTTTTTCTGAGTCTCAGTTTTTTCATTTGTGAAGTAAGAATACTATCTACTACTGAAGTATGAATAGATAATAGCTATAATACTGACAGCTGGCCTCCATTAAAAGTTAGATTTAGTCTGATGAGTCAGAGTAAATGGACAAATGGGCTCTCTATCTAGATGGATCCCATAAAAAAATGGCATTGTGGGGAAGGGACCAGCAGTTAGCATAATGGCTATGCCGCTGGACTCCCATGTAGTCGACCGGGATTCGCGTCCCAGACCCGGTGGCTTAAAACTCATGGTGGGCGCGTGTGCGTGCGTGCCCAAGATCCCGAGAGGACAATGGAGGAGAAGGGATTGCGGCATGACCATCCCCCTCTATCTCTCTGTCTCTGTCTGTCTGGCGAGCGCACATGCCCTATAGCAAAAAAAAAAAAAAAAAATCAATAAAATGGCATGTGTAATATGAAACTCATTTAAAAATAAAGGGTGTTATGATAACTTTTTTGTTATCATTCAGAATTTTGATAATTCTACTATTTGAGCAAGCAACATTAGTTAGATTTAGATCATTTTAAATATTAGGGAATCAGATGTTCTCATACTCTATTTGGGATTAAATAATTATAATAAAAAACTTTGTATTGACAATAAAATTTATTTTAGTGTCATTCTGAACATTTGATATGGATGAAAACATATTATTTTAAGTTGAAATTACATAAACATTTGTTTTAATCCTCCTGTGAAAAAAGAACATATAAAGTCTATCAGCTATAATAGTTAATATTAAAAGTCAAATAAGTAAGAAAAATAACAATAAAAAGATTACAATTACTTTTTGAAGTGAAGAAAATGTATAAAGCACAATAATTAAGAATGTTTCTACAAAAAGAATACAGGATGATTCAGACACAAATTTATAGGTCAAAAGAAGCCAAACAATGTTATTTATTAATTTTTTTTAAGAATTATTTATTTGGTGGGACCAGCAGTTGGCGTAATGGCTATGTCGCTGGACTCCCACATGGTCGACCATGGTTTGATCCAAGGCCCGGTGGCTTAAACTCATGCCAGGCGCGTGTGCGTGCATGCCCAAGATTCCGAGAGGAGAATGGAGGAGAAGGGATTGCGGCCTGGCCATCCCC
>NW_006160225.1:901664-917818 GCF_000334495.1 Tupaia belangeri chinensis | reverse complement strand
AAACTCACACCAGGCACGTGTGTGTGCGTGCCCAAGATCCTGAGAGGAGAATGGAGGAGAAGGGATTGCGGCCTGGCCATCCCCTTGGGGGGTGATTTTTCGCTTTCTGTCTCTCTGTCTCTCTCTCTCTCTGTCTTTTCTGGCAAGCACATGTGCCTTATAGCAAAAAACTTCCCCCCCAAAAAATAAAGAAAAGTAAAAGAAATGATTCTGTGTAATTAATCATGTTCATCTAATAGCAATAAGGACTGCTACAACTCTGTTAGAAAATAGAGATTTGCTGTGCCAGTTAGTGATGGCAGGCAAAATTGTAAGAAACCGCATTCAGAAAAGCGTGAAAATGAGAAATCCAGGAAAATACATTAAATATACTAACGCCAGGACCGTCCCCTCTGCTCTTCTCATACTATCCATAGGGATCAGTATTTCATTAACATTTGAACTTTGTCAACTATACTGGTATAATTTACAACAAGGAAAAAATTAATAGCATATCTGCTGTTAAAATCTGTTTAAGGAGAGAAAAAGCTAATGAAGAATGAGAAAGTATTGCACTATTGTAAAGCGATGCTAGCGTTTCGACAACAGACTTTTTAAATACAGTATCTTGCCATCGTGATCCTCCTGTCTTGGCTTCCACTAGCCCCTGGGGTTACAAATTCACACTACAGTGCCAGGCCTCACACGTGGCACTGGAAATTGAATCTTGAAAATGGAACTCAGTTCTCCTATGTGAGGGGACCACGAAGCAGAGCCCTACAGCTGGTTTTGTAAGATGTGTTTATGAATTAGTAAATAGTAATGTCTCTCCTGACTTTTTGGGTTTTTTTCATGCTAGAGAATATGTCACCTCACCAGAAAGAGAGAGAGAGGGCGAGACCCTCTCACGCATGGTTATCTTTTCACGTCTCTCTCCTTGGGGGAATTTGATATGCACGCATAGGCGACCAACGTGTTTCTCGAGCTGCTGGGTTGGGGACTTGAAGGTGCGGTTGTTCATGCGGGATCTGGCTACCTTGACTATCAAGTTACAGAACCGGCCCTCCTGACATGTTCATAATAGGTAAAATATGAAATCTTCTGGAAGAAGCTTGTTAATCTTCTTGTAAATATTTCAAGTATTAAAACACTTTAAAGATAAAGAAACTTTGGGACTAGCAAGTGGTGGTTAAAGGGACTGGACTCCCACATGGGTGACGATGGTTCAAATCCTAGACCTGGTGGCTTGCTTTCTCACTTTCCCTCTCTCTGATCAAACTGGAAAACAATAAATAAAGTTAAAGAAATAATTCTTTAAAAAAAGATATAGAAATTTCATTTCTTTCTTATTGTTAATTCCTTACTGGAGAGAAACTTGCTGCTTTCCTAGGGTGACTTGGGCAGAAAATAAGTTTCCACTGACTGTTTAACTTACTGAGGATCGAGACCTGGGCGACCACTTTCCCCTGCTTGAACCTAAGTCTCTCAATGATCTGCTCCTGCAGCAAACCTTGCTCCCACTGAGTTGGGGCGTTAGTCTTCCAATTAGTACAATTAGGACTTTTCTCTCCTTTTTCTCTCCTTTCCTACTCCCCAAATCCACACCACTCTTTTACTTATACACCATTATGCCTCTTATTCCTCCCATAGGGAATCAAACAACTGCTTAAACTGACTCTCTGCTTTCACACATGTCCTCAGCAGTGTAACCATCTTGGAATACAAATACCATCCTATCACGTGACTGTGTAATGCTCTCTAATGGCTCTGAATTCTAAGTGGAAACATTCAAACTTTTCACGTTGACTTCCTGATCCCAGCATGTGGTGAGCCTGGCTTCCTCTCCAGGTCATCGACCACAAACAAGTCCTTCCTCATTCACCTGGAGCTCGTCCGGGATTGCCAGATTCAGCAAAATGAGAAAAAAGGACAGGCAATTAGATTCAAATTTCAGTTGAAAACAAAATAAATCATGTTTAAAACTGCATTATTGGGGCCAGCAGGTGGTATAGTGGTTAATGTGCCGGATTCTCGCATGGCTGACGGCAGTTCAAGTCCCGGACCTGATGGCTTGAAACTCTCTCTGGGTGTGCGTGCATGCCTGCCCAAGATCCTGGGAAGAGAATGGAGTAGAAGGGATTGTGGCATGGCCATCTCTCTGGAAAGGGGGGTTATTTCTCACTTTCTCTCTGTCTCTATCTCTGGCAAGAGCATGTGCCCTATAGCAAAAATCTCTTAAAAAGAAAAAAATTAATAAAGTGCATTATTTCATGCAACAATTGACATATACTTAAAAGGTAGTTGTTTTAATCAGAAATTCAATTTAAAGTGGCTGTTCTGTGTTTTATCAGACAATCCTATTGCAGTTACAACAACTTCTTTGTTTTCCTCTGAGGACAGAAATCTGACTGCTTTTTCCTGTTTCTAAAATCCCTTCTAGAGGATCTGGGGCAAGTTGCACCCACAGACATAACAGGCCATTTGGGCCCATTTGATAACAAAAATGTTCCTACACCCTGTCCCTGGCATAGTTCCCTTCTATAGGAGAGCCGTGCCCACAATCACTAACAGACCATTTTGACTCACTGATAACAGGACTCTTCTAACGTCCCATCCTTGGGGCAGTATCTTGTGACAGTACACAAGCCCCCTAACCTACGTCAGTAATCCTGTCCCCAAATCTACAAGTCCCCTTCCACATGTCCTGCCTTTTTTGGGCCAGGCCAATGGAAAGCTCTTCACTAAGTTTTTTCACTCTTAAAATCAATTAAAAGGAACCCCTGTCCCTGATCACCCACAGAAAGAGGCATCTGCGTCTCCCTCTGGCCTAGGTCATGCAAATTTGTGCTTAGAAATAAACCACATTAATTATTGTTTTTACAGAATTTATTATTCCCGTCAACACCTCAAAAGTAAAAAGCTTACACATGCTGCATAGTTTTTGAACATGTTCCTACTGTACTTGAAATCCTTTCTCTAAGTTTTCACTCTTTTATTTAAAAATATTATTTAATTTTATTAAGCAATTCATTTAATTTGACCAGACACACACACACACACACATACATACACACACACACACACACACACACACACATAACACACACACACACACACATACACACACACACACACACACACACAGAAGAGAGAGAGAGAGGAGAGAGAGGAAGTGAGAAAGCAAGCCACCAGGTCCAGGACTCAACCTTAGTTAGCCATGTGGGAGTGTCCAGCGCCTTAACCACCACGCCACCTGCTGGTCCCTCTCCAGGTTTTCATATGTAATATATTTTAAAATTTAAATGACAAGACATCAAAATAGAGCGTATGTGAAAATGCACAGGTTAATGTCTATATGCCATTTTACCAAAGCTTATGAGAAGAAACACCAGGAAAAGGGCAGGTGTTGTGGGGAAGCCTCAACTCTGAGAGATTTACCCACCACGTTTCCTGATTCCAAAGAAGATCACTAGAGGCCTAGCAGGGAACACAAGAGTTTGTCACTTCTGTAAGCAGGACAGGATGTTCTGCAGACGGCTAGGTGGATGATGGTCCCTGGTGTCACTGAGCAGAGACTCAGGGTACAGACACTAAGAATAAAGCATTCATAATTCAATGAAAGATCAATGCAGATTCCTTGTCGCCACGACAGGGTTAGGGTCTGCACATGCATTGTTGGAAGGTTGCAATAAAAGTTTAGCTTATTGAGTGGCAGACCCAGCAGAGCATGCTTAGGCTGGCTTAGTGCCCTCATTCTCGTCATGGTAAGGTGGGAGGGGTGAGTGAACCTCAGGATTGGTCCAGGCCATGAGCAATTCCATGAGGTAAGGGAATGTCAGGAGAGGGTCACAAGCCTCAGCGTGGTCTGCCAGAAGGTCTCAGGAAGATAGGATGGAGGACGGAGAGGGAGGAGAGCCCACGGTGCAGAGCGTACCCTCGGCAGGCAAATAGAGAACTAAAGACCGCCGGGAGTCCGAGTAACGTCTCTCCTAAGTATGTCTGTGTCCAAAGTCCTGGCGCTTGTAAAGGTCACCTCCCATGGTAAAAGAGATTCTGCAGATTCAATCAAATGAATGATTTTAGAAAGAGGAGATTCCCCAGGTGACGCTGTCAGGTAAACCAAAGGTAATCACAAGGGCCCTTAGGACAGGACCACAGAGGCGTCGGGTCCAGAGCAGAAGATATCGCAGGACAGACGCAGAGACAGGAGTGATGTGATTAAAGATGGAACAAGGGTTATACTCAAGAAGCACAGGCAGCCATTAAACACAGCAAAATGCAGGAAAAGATTCTTCTCTCAGAGCCTCCAGAAGGAACCTTTGCTTTTGCATGAGTCATAAGATAATACATTTGTGTGTTGTAAGCCACTAGGTCTGTTACAATGTGTTGACGTGACCACAGGACACTAGTACAGCAACTGACCCACTGTCCCTGGTCTTTTTCCTGTACAGACTTGCAAACTAAGCAACCCTGATCTTGGCGGCTGAATAACGGTTATTGCTAAATTAGTTTCAGAGTTTAGAGCTGAATCTTTGAATAAATAGTCTAGGTAGTGGATTTCTATTTGAAAGTGAATTAAAGTTTATCTTTCACTTAAAAGGGATCAGGAAAGTGATCAGACTTGCACTATTTTCAAAGATTTCCAGAGACGAACTTACTAATCAGGGACTGTTCCTTTTAAAGGGATTTTATTTACATTCGTATTAAATCAGGTATGTAGCCAGCACTCTGGTTATGTTATGTCTTAATTATTCTTGTGTGTTACTCAGAGTTCATTTTTTAAATATTGGCAGAGAGAGAAGCTCCACTGCTCAGTCTGATTTTTGTAACAAATACAATTGAGTACTTAGAATCCCTTAGCAAGAATCCAAGGGAAATGCATTAAATCTTTTTATTAAGCCATTTAAATAGTCCTGTTGATTATAGAAAATGCTTTAGGCACTCCTTGAAGGATACGCAGTTTGTCTCCCCTTGAAAAAGCAAGCATATAAATAAATGCATCTGGTCGAGGCTAGTCTGTTGCTAAGAGACAACAAATGATGTGGTTTTAGAATGGGGGGAACAAAGAAACTTATTAAGTGTAATGCATGTTCTGAAAGGAAGAGAAAGAGAAAATGCAAGTAGATTATTATCAAAAACAAGGATTTAAAACATAATAGTACTCATGAACGTGAGACATTACAGAGTGAGCACACTCAGGGTGCCCTGGGGGTGGGGTGGTGAGGATACACCGGATAACGACCCAAACGGAGAATGTGAAGACGTTCTTGCCCCTTTTCCAAAACCCAGAGGCACAGCCCAAGTTTTGCTTTAATGTTCAAAAGACGTCTTACTTGGTTCATTTTTATCACAACAGATCAGTTTCTTAAAATAACATAATAAGGGCCAGTAGGCTTAAGGCTTAAGGCTCCGGAATCCCCCATGACTGACTTTAGTTCGAGCACTGGATCCGACATCTTGAAATTCATTCAGGGCACCTGTGTAGGCGTGCACAAAATCCTCAGAGGAGAATGGAGGAGGGGATAATATTGCAATGTGGCCATTCCCTGGGAGTCGGGGGGGAGTGACTTCTTACTTTTTCTCTCTCTGTCTCTCTCTGGCACATGCCCTATGGCAAAAACCTAATAAAAAGAAAAAAATGCATAATAAATAATTTTTGTCAATCTACCAGTTCAATAGACATGGTCAAACAATTCAATAACTGGAGAAGAGATTCATATTCTGTCTGCAACTATTTATCTGAAATAATTCCAGTTGTTTTGAGAGTATGTAAATGCATTCCATAGCAGTGACTGCACCACAGCTCAGAAGGGATCTGGCTCCTTAACCACGAGGCCAGGGGGCCAACCCATAAGTCTCTGTTGGCCTTGCTTATTCTTCCAGCTCTTCTTTTGTGATTTTTTTTTTTTTTGAGAGGTTTTTGCTATAGGGTGTGTGTGCTCACCAGGAAGACAGAGAGAGAGAGACAGAAAGTGAGAAATCACCCCCCCCCCCGAGGGGGGGGGTGGCCCCCCCATAATCCCTTCTCCTCCATTCTCCTCTCAGGATCTTGGGCACACACGCACACGTGCCCAGTGTGAGTTTAAGCCACAGGGTCCGGGACTTGAACAGCAGTCAACTACACGGGAGTCCAGCAACACAGCCATTATGCTAACTGCTGGTCCCCCAGCTCTTCTTTATTTATAACATGGTGACCATTTACTGGCAATCGGTTCTTTACTAATTCTCCACGATGGCATATTAAAAATAAAAATGTTTCCATGTATATCCTCTCTTGTGAAATTTTTTAAACTTTGCTTTAGAGATGCTCATTTGCTGAAGAGAGATGGAAAAAGAGGGAGGAAATAAGAAAACATTCCCCAAGAAGGGATGGCCACACCATTATTCCTTCTCCTCCTTTCTTCTCTCAGGATTTTGAACATGCACACACGTGCATCAGTGGTATTTTTCCAACTGCCAGATCTGGGACTCAGACTGCAGTCGGCCATGTGGGATCCAGCTGCTGCCTTACCCATCATGCCAATAGGCTGCCTTCTTTCTTGTGAAATCTTATATGTCCACATGTTCCTGAATTACTTTCCAATTGTATTCATTTTAATTTTTTTTCCTTAATCTTCACTGCTGTGAAGCCTTCCTTGACTCCTACAGACAGATATAAATTCTCTTTTTCTTATACTTTTCTTATATCTTGTTTAATCTGTCATATAAAAATGTTAGGTTGCAACCAAAAGAAAATACTATAACCATGACCATTTTAGCATTGTTTTTTTTATTTTACCTTGTTATTTTATGTTTCAGAACCTTTAATTTTCATTTTCCAAGGCATATTTGCTAATTAAATTTGTGTATCTTGAAGGTATATGATTTGATGATTTAATAATATACTATATGTTGTGAAATAACTACCATATTCAAATTAATTAATTAGTATAGCATTGCCTCAGAGAGTGACCATTTTTCTTTTTCTTTTCTCTTTTTTTTAAGTGAGAACACTCAAGATATACTCTCAGCAAATTTTAAAATTCAATAAGCTATAAAAGTTTATTAACAATCATTATTTTGTTTTGCATTAGATCTCCAGAACATCATTGAATGGAAAAATAATCTAACTATGGATCAAAAAATCCTGGGATAGATCTTTAAATTCACTTCGTATAACAGGCATCAGCCATATGTATGGCACATAGTAGGTCTGTACAAGGAAACTTCAACAAGTTTGTAGAGAAATGGAACTGAGATGCAAGTTTATTTTTGTGTAAAAATGTTTGAAATTCATGCATAGTTTTTTTTTTCATAATAGGCATTTTTGTGAACTTTTTGAAGTCTCCTTGTGTGTGTATGCCAACTGAACTTTAAGCTTAATTAGATGAAATGATTTAGGTAAACCTACTTATGTGGCTAATGATATGATTAACTAGAAAGAAAATTCACTGGAACTGGATACTCCGAACAGTCCTCTTGTTGAAATGCAAATACACGCTACATCATTTGCAACATTGCAACGGGCACTCATTATAATATTGGGTGCCCCCCAGCTGACCCCTAACGTAAAATAAGAGCAGAAACACTAAAGCAATAACCCAAAGCAGCAGGCGAGAGAGCTCTGAATGCAAACCACCATCTCAAAACTGTTTTCCGAACAAAACAAAAAAAGAAGCCAACAAATTCTCGAGTTTAACCTCTCCCAAATGTGTAAAATATTGCAATTATTAGGGACAGACTAGAAAATATTATGTAGAAAATAATGATGAAGGACCAGCCCAACTCCAGAATGCAGCAGTTAAACACTGCCAACTGGGAGCCAGGTTCTACATAAGCAACTGTGGTGTGAATCTCGGCCCTGACAGCTTTCAGAACCTACTGGAAACACTGGCATGCATGCGTGCCCAAATCCTGACAGGAAGAAGAAATGGAAGAAAAAGGACAGCAGTGTGGCCATACCCCACTGGGAGGCGCTCCCTTTCTCCTCTCTTGTCTGGAGAGTGTAGGTTCCTCCTGACAATTAAAAATAAAAAAGGAGGAGCTAGTGGTTAGCCTAATGGCTATGTCTCTGAACTCCCATGTAGTCGACGGTGGTTCGAGTCCCAGGTCCAGTGGCTTGAACTTATGCTGGAAGCATGTGCATGCATGCCCAAGATTCTGAGAGTAGGCCATCCCCTCTGGGGGGTGATTTCTCACTTTCTATCTCTTTGTCTGTCTCTGTCTTTATGGTGAATGCACACGCCCTATAGCAAAAACCTCTCCCCCCAAAAAAATAAATAAAAATAAAATAAAATAAAATAAATAAATAAATAAGGAAGTAGAAGATCCACATGAAATAAAGAAAGGAATTCTAAAAATGAGCAATCACAAAAAAAAAAAAAAAAAGGCACAAAAAAGGAACAAAGTAATATGCAGTGACCAGCAATATACGGAGATGAACTAGGTAGTGCTTCACACACAGCAGACACACACAGAAACACAGGTTAAGAACGATTTTTAAAATCCTGGAACCAAAAATTTAGAAAGATTAAAGTCACTGAAAATCTACATGTGATTCAAATTTAAGTATGAGTGACAAACTGAACTGAGCCATAAATAAAGCCAGTAGATGTCATTGGCATGTCAGGCAGAAGAAGACTTCCCATCGGCTAATGACAGTCCCTAAAGTAAGAGCGATGGAAGAAAAACAGTATTTGGAAAAATGAGACCTAGGAAGTTCCCAGAGTTGTTAAAAGTTGTGAATGCACGGAGAGGTTGTCAGTTATGTAATGTACAACCTCTTTAGCCTGTTTCCTGCTTGTGCCCTAAGGGTTGGACAAATTTATGTTTCTCACCTTGGATTTTTCTTTTCTCTTTTCACACTACAGTTCTTGAGGATTCACTGCCTAGTAGGGATAGAAAGGTTATCTATTTGTTTATGCTTCCTTCTCTTTTTTAAAAAAAAAATATTATTTAATTTTATTTATTTTTATTATTTAATTAGCCATCGGCCATGTATGCTCACCAGAGAGAGACAGAGAGTGAGACAGAGAAAGAGGGAAAGAAAGAAAGTAAGCTATCAGTCCCAGGACTCGAACCAGCAGTTGGCCATGTGAAAATCCAACTACTTAACCACCACACCACCTGCAATTCCCCTGGTTCCTTTTATGTACAACTGACTTCCAGTCTTGTCTCCATGTAGTTTTTGAGCTTTAAGGCTTTGCCTTGTGTTGGCAGTCTCTGAGCTCTGCCCATCCATCTCTGTCTTTCAACTTTATTACACCTGTACGAGACAGCAGCTGGGTGACATTAGAAGGCATTGGTGCGCTGGTTCAGTCTCCTCTGGCTCCCATTATGGGGCAGAAAACTCCTAACAGAAGAGTCTAGAAGAGATTTGGACCACACATTTATTTTTCCTTAAGGTTCACCACTTAAGGTCATAGTTAATATCTGCTATATCTTCTGATATGGATCCGAAAGTCCAAATTTCCAGATTCTCCACCGAGGCAATTGTTGGCCATGAGAAGCGTTAGCAGAATTCGATCTCCATCTATCCCAATTCACAGGCAGCATATGTACAATCAGTTTGCATTTGTTTTGGAAGTTTTTGTTTAGAATGGAAAGAACCAAAAAAAACATAGTTAAATTTAAAATTTACTTTAACATACCACCTGCCATTTTGGTGTGGCCACTGTGTGTTCTGTTTTTCATGATATAATCAACAAACTCAGCCAGCTCAATACCCAAATATATTAACTGGCTCCAAATCTTTGTATAGATCCAGTGGAAATTCAAATGACAATTGTGTGAGATTTTTCCAAAACATAAATCCAGAACTTAATGAAGAAGCCAATACATGAAACTGTTTAGAAACAAAGATTATGTGGAGGTGTTGACCCTCCCAAATATTAATATATACATCAATATCTGTTACAAAACTATTGTACCTAACATGTGGTGTTGCCTCATGAATTTACCAAGTAAAGTACAGATAGATGAAGAAATCCCAGAGAGAGGCCAACAGATGCCACAAATACCTGCATCCACATTGCATGGATAAGGGTTAAAAAGTGACAACACAGCAAACCTTTAAAAAAATTATTCCAGAACAATTACTTACCTATCCATAAGGAGATGAAAATGAAACTGGATTATTACATCACACAACACACACAACGGCCAAAGGAACTAAAAGGTTAAAACCAATCTCAGGTAAAGAAATGATAAGAGAGGGACCAGCAGTTAGCATAATAGCTATGGTGCTGGACTCCCATGTAGTGGACCGCGGTTCGCGTCCTGGACCCGCTGGCTGAAAACTCACGCCAGGTGTGTGTGTATGCGTGCCCAAGATCCTGAGAGGAGAATGGAGGAGAAGGGATTATGGCGTGGCCATCTCCCCTGGGGGGTGATTTCTCACTTTCTGTCTCTCTCTGTCTTTCTGGCGAGCGCATGCGCCCTATAGCAAAAACCTCTTAAAAAAAAAAAAAGAAATTATAAGAGAACATCTTAATGACCTCACTGTCATACAGAAACGTACTTTTGCAAAAAATGAATAAACTAAGGTAAAAATGGTTAATTGAATGCTTTGCAATTGGTAATTTCTATTGATAATATGAAGATAAAGCAGTATCTCAAGAAAGTTATTTAAAAGATACAGCAGTAAAAGAATAATATCCAAAATATAGAAGACCTGCATGTGAATAAGAGAAGACGAAACAATTGAGAACAATGTGGCCTGAAGCTAGAACACTGGTACTCAACAGAGGAGGAAGCAGAAATGACAATATGTTAAGTCTTTTTAGTATTGGGAGAACTGTAAACTTTTGAAAACATTGAGATAATTTTATCTTCTAAAGATTTGTGCATTTTAGAAATTTATAATTTTTTTTTGGAGAGATTTTCGCTATAGGGCGCGTGCGCTCGTCATACAGACAGAGAGAGAGACATAGAGACAGATAGCGAGAAATCACCCCCCAGAGGGGATGGTCACGCCACAATCCCTTCTCCATTCTCCTCTCGAGATCTTGGGCACACACACACACGCCTGGCATGAGTTTTAAGCCACTGGGTCCAGGACGTGAACTGCGGTCGACTACGTGGGAGTCCAGCGACATAGCCATTATGCTAACTGCTGGTTCCCTAGAAATTTATAAATTTTTAAGGATTTTTTTTTTTGCCATGGGATATGTGTGTTCAGTGGAGAGAGAGACAGAGACAGGGAGAGATAAAGTGAGAAATTGCCCCCCAGAGAGGATGGCCACACCACAATCCCTTTTCCTTCATTCTCCTCTCGAGATTTGGGGCATGCATGTGCACATGCCCAGCATGCTTTTCAAGTTACAGAGTCTGAGACTTGAACCACAGTCAGCCACGTAGGAGTCCAGCATCATAACCGCTATGCCACCTGCTGACCCTGCGAAATTGATGATTACCAGAAACTGGCCTGGAGAAGAAGTAATGAAAGCAAGTATGGCTGGGGGATTATATACAGTGGTCCCCCCTTACTTCTGGAGGACCTGTTCCTGCACCTTGGGTGGATGCCTGAAATTGTGGATAGTACTAAGCCTTGCATATACTGTATTATGTCCTTTCTTGTACCTACATATCTACGATAAAATTTACTTCATCATTTAGACACAGTAAGATTTCAATGATGGTAATTAATAATAAAATAGAATACTTCAAAAATACTATGGTTACAGTTATGTGAATGTGGTATGTGTGAGTCTCTCTCCCTCAAAATTTCTTTATTGTACATCTATTTGGGGACTGTAGTGCATTGCAGGTAACTGAAACCATAGATAGGAGAAACAGCTATAATTGATAAAAATGATCTGAAAGTGTTTTTGCTTATCTTATAGTGTTTAAAGCACATTGGCCCAGCAGTGGTGGTACAGGTGGAAAGGCATTGCCAATGATGAGGAGGCCACATGGGAGGGTTCTGGGTCTATCTGAACTTCCTGGGTGTGCCCGTTATCTGGCTGGCTGAAGGGTTGGGAGAAGGACTGTGGCATTGTGGCATGGCAAGACTCTGCTGGGGTCCCTGTCTTTGTCTCTCTCATGAAAAACAAAACAAAACTAAACTAAACTAAACTAAAAAAATTAAGTGGTATATTAATGGTTACAAAATTTCTTGAAACATATGCATGTGTATACTATTTAATATGGCCTACATGGAATATGTTTAAATCTCAATATTGCTCTTAACCCTATCAATGAGCAAGTCTTGACTGAGGTACATACACAGGTAAACACGTTGAAAAACACCCATCAGCTCCAAGCCTTCATTGTAGTCTTCACTTCATTGTCTTGCAAAGAAAAAGAAATAAGCCACAATTTTCTTAAGAATATCATTTAAATATTAGAATAATGTGAAAGTCAATGCATCAAGAGAATATATAGGAAAGAGTTTCATGTGTAAATAATAGAAATGTTGGGGTCAGCAGATAGAGTGGTGGTGGTTAAGGATCTGGATTCTTACTTGGCCACCCACAATTCAAGACCTGGACCTGGTGCTTGAAAGTTATGCCGAGTGCATGTGCATGCATGACCAAAATTCTGAGAGGAGAACAAAGGAGAAGGGATTGCAATATGGACATTCCACTTGGGAAGTGTTTTCTCTAAAAACAATACCACTCTCTGGCAAGTACATGTGTCCTATGGAAAAAAAAAAACTTAAAAAAAGCAAAACAAACAAATGAACAAACAGAATAGAAACAGTAGATGCTAACATGGTAGGAAAAATTAATCTGAAAAATCCTACGAGAAACACAAGAAGGCTCTCCAGAGTGTTGGACCCATAGCAGAGCAGGTAAAGGAGAAAGATTCCACAGAGCCTACTACAGTTAGAATCCTGGTGGCTGCTTGAAAAAAACATGCCAGAAATGTGTGCATGTAGGCCCATAATCCCAAAAGGACTGAGAAATAAAGAGAAGGGATTTAGATGTGACTATATCCCATTCAGGAATACTTTTCCTCTCTCCTTCTTTCCCTCTCTCCCTAGAAAACACACACATACATGCTGACATTAAAAATAAGAAAAATCGGGGACAGCTGGTGGTGTGGTGGTTAAGGGCGTTGTACTCCGACATGACCGTCCGCAGTTTGTGGTTAAGGGCGTTGGACTCCTACATGGCCGTCTGCAGTTCAAATCCTGAACCTGGGGGCTTGCTTTTGTGCTTTTTCTCTTGGTCTGCCTTTCTATGGTCAATTTAAAATAAATAAATAAATAAATAAATAAATAAAGCTAAAAATAGAATAATTAAAAAAAAATGAGAAAAATGAAGAATAAACTGCATCCCCAAATTTCATGCTTCTAAGTGTAGAAAGACTAAGGATATCTTACCAGATTTCTCAGATTATTTACTCCATACCCACCGAGTGCTTAAGAAAAATGTATTTTAGACTATCCTTTTATTCAGAAACTGCTCTGAGAACAACAGTGAGTTCTGCATATTTCCACTTCACAACATAAAGAGCAACAAAAATCGAGAATGAGAATTTGTGCATTTTGATGTTGAGCGAGTTCATGACTTTCATGAGACTCTCAAAGGGATTGTAGTGGCCGTTTGTCAAGTTGCCTGGTCGCCCAGCATGTGTCCTGCATACCAACTATTGCACCACAGAAGTCACATCTTGGGTCTCAACCAGTGATCACCTGTGCTCTACTCAGAATGCTGTTGTCATCGTCAAAGTGAACGCAAGGACACCTGCAGTATTGAGAGTTTGTTGACTGGAAACTGATCGATGCTTTCACTCCATCAGTTTACAACTCTGGTACTTCTGTTTGTTTCTTTTGTTTCTTTTCCTTTACTTCTGACTCAATATAGAGGTTGAGGGCTTGCCACAGAATTAAGACTTCTTCAAGATTCACATGATAAATATTCCAAGTCAACACCCTCAACTTCTGTTTCATCTTTTTTCCAGAGCTTTGTTTTGCTACAGAAGCTAGACAGCAAATGCCCAACATCTAACCATCTAACCTCCATCAAGGTTCCCTTTGAACTCATGAGTGTTCCTGTTCAAAGTTTTGGCTAGCATGATGGCAGATATTCTTGGGGATGGATTATCCTATCCAGATAGAATAAAACAAAGAGATACAGAAAGAAAGAGATGGTAGGAGAGAGAGGAGGGAAGAAATGAAAGGAAAAGAAGAGGAGAGAGAAACGGAGGGAAGGAAAGGAGAGGGCAAAGGTGAGGAGAAGAGAAGAGAAAGAAAAAGGACCTCAGGAACAAAACTCATTATTATTTATTGTTGTTATTTTTCTTCCACTATGTCAATACTAAAAGATGTGCTAGTGACATCGCAATTTCAAAATTAAAAGTCTCACACAAAGAATGATGGAGTAGGAAGAAGCTCATCTATGGAACACAGAAAGCTTCCAGTACATGTTCTGTTACACAAAACAAAAATGCTCATTGATTATTTCAGCTACGGTGTTAATTTTTACGTAACTCACAGCCAACTATCTCCTAATTGACATAGTTCATGGCACAAAAGGAATATCAATGCAATTGATAATGTTTGATGTATTTTTTATAATAATGAACAGACATGTCATTACATGAGCCAGTGGGTACACTATATACATACAACAAATTATAAAAATTAAATGTATGTCACCAAATTTAAGTCAAGGATCGGACTAAATTTTCACATTTAAGTAATAACACTCTTCAGTGTGCATTAGAAAGTTGTATGACCGAAGAACGTACATCATTAATTATAATCAGGATTATACTCATATTTTCAACCTGAAGTTTAATTCTTAATCTATATTTTTGCAATTATAATCTAATTTTTAAAAATTAGTGATCATGTCAGGAGCTGTTCTGGTTAAAACAAGGCCTCAGCAGACTGTTTATTACGAATGGCTATTTTCATTATATTGTCTTCACTTCAATTTGATAGCACAGAACCTCAAAATGGCTGCCTGCATATCCCAGGTATTTCCGGGAACTGCTTGTATCTCTGTGACACACAGGAGGAAGCCAGAGCATGCTATCCTTCACTACTCTCATGGAAACTTTTCATGTGTTTTCTGCCCAAGAACGTTCTTCATTCAGGCTCAGCTGTTACCATCTAGGAGCTTCCTTACATCCTCGGAAAGTGAGGAATGACTGTGTTAGCACTCTGACCTGGCCTTTGTTATGGCGGCCCTGAAAATACTGCTTAAAAACAGAATCTCAGAAACATTTACAGCTCATTTACATCATGGCACTGTTCAGGGCTGGTAAGTGGCATGGAGTTTGAGGCACTGCATCTCCCGTGGATGACTGTGTGGTTCAAATCCCAGACGTAGTGGCTTGGGACTCACTCCAGGCATGCATGCATGTGTGCCCAAAATTCTGACAGGAGAATGGAGGGGAAGGGATTAGAAGGGATTATGGGATGGCCATCCTCCCTAGAGGATGATTTCTTACTTTCCCTCTTCTTTACTTCTCTTACAAAAAGAAAAGAAAAAAAAAAAGAAAGAAAAGGAAAGAAAAGAAAAGAAAAGATTCCTTGCCTGAAATAAACCATGGAGGGGAGAAGAGGGCTGGCAGAATTTACAAAATGAAAATAATCATATGGTTCAAAGCAGGGCCTATTATAAATTTTCTTAAGGGGAATGTGCTTCTTAATCATTTACCTGACATATCATTAATCCTAAACTACAAACGAGACCAGGGTTGGGAAGAAGATGGTGTAGAATTTTTGCTATAATTTGTTTCTGCATTTTTTTCTCACCAGAGTCTGATGTGCATAAATAATAAACAAACAAAAAAACCCACAACAAACTTTGTTCCTTCACTGTTAGCCAAAATCAAAACATTCGTCTGTATAAACTCATGAAAATACAAACCTGAATTTATTGACTGTCTATCATTTCTGCACTGACTATATTCTGAATTATATTTGAATTATTCAATAATATTTTATTACAAAAGTAAAGATAATTTTATCATTTTTTATATCTTTCTTCTTTTACGCACACACTCCCTTATTGTCTCAGTTATAGTTGTTAATAATAAAATGTCCTTGAAAGAATGGATTTCTCTTAATTGTTTTAACATTATTTCTCCGGATTAATAATTCTTATCCTCTATAATAATTTTCCTAACATTACTAGAGAATTAAGTAATTAGAAACTTATAGCCAAATACTACCTTCATCCTTCCAATAGACAATGTGACCTCTATTTTTGTTGTGAACATTGAAAAGAAAGAGAGTT
>NW_006160225.1:880857-901650 GCF_000334495.1 Tupaia belangeri chinensis | reverse complement strand
TTCACTTGTAAAATCTTAGCAATAAAATGAAGATGTTTACTGAGGTTGAGTCTGTCCTCTTTTTTTGATGATGTTTGTTCGAAGATTTCAAGCCACCAACACTTGTATTCACTTTTCTTCCCCACATTAGAGTAAGCTAATAAGAAAGTTCAGATGCTTTCAACTTTTTAGTGGTAGGATCATCAACCTGTGACCTTGAAACTACTAGAAGAAAACATATATGAGAAACTCCGTGATATGAGCTCTAATGGATAGGCAAAAAAAACAGAAAAAAAAAAAAGAGAAACTAAAGAATAAAAAATGAACCTAAAAATCTTCTGCACAGCAAAGGAAACAACCAAAAGAGTAAAACAACAACTTGAAGAATGGAAGAAAAAATATTTGCAAGCTACACATTGGATAAGGGGTAAATATTAAGAATATATAAGAAAATCAAACAACTCAAAAGTAAAATTAGGTCATTAAAAACGGGCAAAAGACTTGAGTAGATTTTTTCCAAAAGAAGTTATACAAATGGCCAAGTACATAAAAAAATGCTCACCACTATCACAGAAAGGCAAATGTAAACCACAATAAGGTATTCCTTCCTCTTATAGAAATGTTATTTTTGTTAGAATAGCAAAAGACAATAAAAAATTGGTGAAGTTGTAAAGAAAACGACGAATGTATGCTGTGGTTGGGAATGTGAATTAGTACAGCCACTATGGAAAATAGCATGGAGGTTCCTTGAAAACGAAAAAGAGGGACCAGCAGTTAGCGTAATGGCTATGTCGCAGGACTCCCATGTAGTCAACCACGGTTCGAGTCCTGGACCCGGCAGCTTAAACTCACGCCGGGCACGTGTGCATGTGTGCACAAGATCCCGAGAGGAGAATGGAGAAGAAGGGATTGCGGCGTGACCATCCCGCCTGGGGGGGGGATTTCTTGCTTTCTGTCTCTCTCTGTCTTTCTGGCGAGCACACACGCCCTATAGCAAAAACCTCTCCAAAATAAAAAAAAAAAAGAAAAAAAAAGCTAAAAAGAGAACTACCGTATGGTCCAGCAACCTCAGTGCTAAGTATATATCCAAGAAAATAAAAAAATCCGTATGTTGAGGACCTATCTGCTCTCTCATGTGTATTGCAGCACTATTTACAATAGCCAAGATACAGAATCAACCTAACTGTCCAACAGTGAATGAGTGGATGAAGAAAGTACAGCATATAGTAGCCATGGGCTACCCTTCATGCATAACTACGCGAGGTAATGCATTGCAACCTAGATAGAATTAGCAAGTCCTCATGTATTATGCTTGAAAACATCACGTTACATGATCAATGGATACCATTTTGTCTCTTCAAACAACTACAACAGAAAAATGTAAAGCTCCCCTAAGCATGTGTGCAGGAATCATCAAGCATCCCACGACAAAAGCCAGGGCCAGTCGTCCCCTCCTCTCTCAGATCATTCTCTGACCTGTTGGGACCTTGATTTGCTCCCTCCAAGAAGTCTCCTAATGCGAATAACAAATGCTTTCACTTTCAGTCATGACATCCAAACTGAAGTTTATGTGGAGGCAGGGGTTCGAGCCTGGCTCAGTGAAGCAACGAAGAATATTTACAGAGGCTATTTCAATGACGTTTTATCCAGTAGTCAGGGAAGAGTAGCTAGGAAAAAGTGCACCAGGCAATGCTGAATAATTGATATTCATTTACATTGAACTTCACAGTTTGTGGGGAATTGCAAATATTATAATTTGTCTGTATTCCCTTGGTGTGGTGTGAAGTATTTTCTTCCTGAGCCCGGAGTTTAGTCAGTGAGCAAGGATGCAGGACAAGTAACTGTACAATCGCTGACTGCACTGTGAAGCCAGGGACACTTCGTCCATCCTGCCTCTCTACTTTGTCCTCTAGTATCTAGAACAGCGTCTGATTTATAATACAGCGAACAAAGAAGAAGGGGGAAAACCGAGCAAAGAGTTCAACATTAGAAGTACTGTAAATATTTCTCCCTTGTTTAGAATATCAAGAACTACCCTACAACTGGCAACAGAGGCGAAGGAGGAAGAGTGAAATAGATTGTAACATGGAAGAAGAACCCTTAAAATAGAGCTTGAGAAATGTCCAAGAATGTCCATATTCAGTTGGGTAGTAAATAGGATTGGAGCTGGAAATAGCTTTTTTTTAATTTATTTTTTTATTTTTATTATTATTATTATTTTTAAGTTTTACTGTAGGGTATGTGCCAGAGAGAAAGAGAGACCTGGAGTGAAAGAGAGGGAAAGTGAGAAATCAGCCCTCTTGGGAGGCTGGCCACACCCTAATCCTTTCTCCACTCTCTGGTCAGGATCTTGGCACCCACCCACACACAAGAGCCAGGCATTATTTTCAAGCTGCTAAGTCTGAGATTGAGCCAGGTAGTTGGCCATGTGAGATTCAGCACCTTAATTTCCATGCCTCCTGCTATCTCAGAAATAGCACTTTAAACATTGTGTGTTTTTTCTCTTAGAGATTTTTTTTTTTTGCTATAGGGTGCGTGTGCTTGGTGGAGAAACAGAGGAAGACACAGAGAGAGGGAGAAAGCAAGAAATCATCCCTCAGGGGGCACGGCCATGTTGTAATGTCTTCTCCTCCATTCTCCTCTTGGGATTTTGAACATACCCGCATATGTGCCCGGTGTGAGTTTCAAGCCACTAAGCCACTGGGTTCAGACTCGAACTGTGGCCAACTACATGAGAGTCCAGCGATGTAACCATTATGCCATCTTCTGATCCAAAACATTGTTTGTTTGGGTTTTTTTTTTGAGAGGTTTTTGCTATAGGGCGTGTGTGCTTGCCAGAAAGACATAGAGAGAGACAGAGAGACATAAAGTGAGAAATCACCCCCCAGGGAGGATGGCCACAATGCAATCTCTTCTCCTCCATTCTTCTCTTGGGATCTTGGGCACGCACGCACATGCGCCCGGCGTGAGTTTTAAGCCACTGGGTCCGGGACACGAACTGTGGTCGACTAAATGGGAGTCCAGTGACATAGCCATTGTGCTAACTACTGGTCCTAACATTGTGTATTTTAAGCAGTAATAAAATGTGAAAAATTCAAACCAGAGAGATAGATAGTTTTCTTTTAAAGTAGAAATATAAGCAATAACAAAGATAAATTTCACAAACATGTTGAGGGAAAGTAAACAGATATTATATACACACACACGCACACACAAACATATAATATAGTTCTAGTGTACAGTTCAATCAACCCATTAGCAATCTGGATCCTAGCTACCTTGAGGGGAGGGAACCAGTTTAGTGATCAGAAAGAGGAATCCAGTCTTGGTGCTAGAAGCACATATGTTCAGATTATGAAAATCCATTGAGATGTAAATTTTAATCTGTACAGTTTTCTAAGCAGATATTCTGCTGCAACAAAATTTGCATTCAAAATAAAAAAAACATACATCAGTACTTATATTCTGAGCAAAATGTTTATGAATGTTTAAATTTGCTTAGCGATTCAATTAATGTTGAATAACAAAGAGAGATACTTTTGAAAACTGGACCGAGACTGTGATAACATCTAAAAACTGCCCTAAGAAATTTTTTTAAAGAATTATTTATTTATTTAACCTTATTTGTTATGAATATTTTTTAATTTGAATAAAGAGACAGAGAGAGAAAGGGAAAGTGAGAAAGCAAGCCACCAAGTCTGGGACTCAAACCACAGTCGGCCATGTGGGAGTCCAGCACCCTCAACCACCACACCACTTACTGGCTCCAAGAAGTTTTGATACCCAAAGAACATGCAAATATGCAAAGAGTGGCATCAATATAATTTTACTAAAAGGAATCCAAAATTAATGTAGATAATGGGAAAACAGCAGCGGAAGATTGGTGATAACATAATTAGTCATTGGACCAGGAGGACAAACAGTCCAGACAGTAGTTTATGTAGCAATGAATAAGCATGAGAGCCCTGGGAATGTCCTCGCAGACCGGGCCCTTTATGTACTAGCGTACTTTGCAACGTAATAAGATCTAGCTAACACGTGTGGAGTAAAGTCACTAACTATCTAGCTGGCGATACTGCCGATGCTGATAGAAGGAATTTGAGCTTTAAGACATGAAATGAAGTACTCTCTTGGTATGCTTTGATTCTGCCTTTCGCCATATTTTAGGAGACTGAGAAAAATTGCAACTGCTTTTTGTTTGGAGAAAGTTCAATGAAATCAATGTCCCAGTGCCTTTTGGGGAAAGTCAGCCATTCAGTGTATGGTGTTTGGACTCTATTTCAAAGTGGCCCAAAGGTGTTATAAAAAGGGGTAATTAGGTTTATCAAACTGATTTGTATAGACTTTTGCCTGAAGCTAAGGCTATATTTGTTCCAATAAACTCAGTGATAACAGGCTTAAACTTTACTTATTTTTCTAAGGAAAAAAATCTCTTGACCATAATGCAGTGTGGCATAAAAGGAGGTAAATTCTTTAGCTCTTATTCTATTCGAGGTACAGAAATGTACAATTTGAGCCATCAACACATTGTAATGGGCCATTAACTGTGCTTTGACTTGGCCTATTTCCTGGGCGTAAGCACCCAACACAGGAAAAGCATGTCCTTTCCTTGGTATTCACAGGGGAGGGTGGAGTCGCTCGAATTCACGTGATTGCAAAAACCTGAATGACAGCTTCATGGCTCTCAGACCACACTAAATATTGTTACTTGAGTATGCATCTTCAGTTATCCAAAGTATTTTAATGCTGCTTGAGGCCGCTATCATGTATCATTTGGTTCTGCACAGTTTGCAACCATCAATAGAGCACTTGCACACAGAAGCTGGATTGGAGAGTTCTCTCGGCAATGCCCACAATCAAGCCTACACACCCCCTGATTCTGTCGTTTTCCCTGCACCCCTGTGCCTCCTCCACCTCTCTGTACTCCTATATATGCACTGCAACTGTATTCCCAGAATAACTCAGACTTCTCATAGTGACATACTGAGTGCACCTTTGTATTCTTTTTTTGTTTGTTTTTGGAGAGGTTTTCGTTATAAGGCGCGTGCGCTCGCCAGGCAGACAGAGAGAGACATAGAGACAGAAAGTGAGAAATCACCCCCCAGGGGGGATGGCCAAGCTGGCATCCCTTCTCCTCCCTTCTCCTCTTGGGATCTTGGGCATGCACGCACACGCGCCCGGCGTGAGTTTTAAGCCACCGGGTCCGGGTCGCAAACCACAGTCGACTACGTAGGAGTCCAGCGACATAGCCATTACGCTGACTGCTGGTTCCTGCACCTTTGTGTTCTAATGACCAGTCAGAAGTAACCATCAACTAGTGGGAGTACACTGCCTCCAGGAAAGCGTGGTTGGGGGAAGAAGTCCAGCCACATCAGTGTGGAGACTTCCCAGAGAACACTTCACCCTCTCCATTGCTCAATGCTAAGACAGGCGTGGACTCCCTAATGTCAAGACAAAAGGATTCCCTGAGTTGTGGTTAGTTGTGCTCATCCACTGTGAACAGGGAACCAGTGCTACTGGGGGACACTCACTTAACAGCTTCTCATCTTCACGGGTTCCAGTGATCTCAGAAAATCGTGACATGTCGTAACTCTTTCCTACTTGAATTTCACTCATAAAAACACCTAATCCTTCTAAAAGTCATGAACCATGTATGTAAGTCAGTGGCAAACATCATGGAAGAAATATTTGAATTGCTCTCTGGCAAAATAAGAAAAAAAAAAAAAAAGCTTGACAGGCCATAGCCCTATTTTCGAACAAATATTCTTTCAATGTTTACAGAGTATGCGGATATAAAACAGTGATGCTGTTTACCACAACCTGTGCTGGACACAGACCGAATGCTAAGACCGCCAGTATACACAGAACATAACTCTGACAGTAGTCTTGCTGATAGACTCTAGTTATTCTGATAAGAAAGATTCAAACATCTCATTGTGTTAACAAAGGACAGATGTGTTTCCTAGCACACAGTCACAGTCTGATTACCGTGTTCAGTGGGCAACACTCCATGTGCTGTTTTCGGATCTGGCTCCTTCCGTACTTCAAGACCGCTGGCTTCTAGAGCTTTGTTGTCTGATGTAGTAGCTATTAGCCACATGTGGCTCTTTGAGTTTAAGTTAATTAAAATTAATTAAAATTAAATATTAAGTTCCTCTGGTAAGTGAGGTACATTTCAAGTTCTCAGTGGGTCGGTGGGGCATGTATTATAGCACTACAGAGTGAAAAATGAATTTTCCTTGAGCCTTTCATTTGCCATTGGAAATGGCAAAATAAGATTCACCAAATGAGGATTTTAGCTTGGTTCTTGTGACATCAAGTTAACTTATGAAAGGGTCATAAAAATCTCTTGCCAATGAAAAATTGGACATGGCATTTACATACATGGTAAACTTAGGTAAGTAAAGTATGTATGCATATGTGTATATGTATAATTATACACACACACACACATACTATCACATGTTGCTTAACAACATTCCTGTAATATGTCCTTAGGCGATTTTGTCTTGCCCACATCATAGTGTTCTTACACTAAATTAGATGGAATATACACTTTTCGCCTAGACTATATGATGTGGCCTATTAATAGTTCATGGGATCACCATTGGATGTTCATGAGGGCCCATCATTAACCAAACTGTTGTTATGCATTTTGTATAAATGACTGTGTATACATGTATATACAGAGCAAAAACAGAAGACAAAATAGGAGATTTTAGGGTTTAGTATTGAAAATGGGCTAGTTTACTTTCTGTCACATTCCACTGGTTAGCAGTATGCCCTGGGCCCCACACAAAAGCAAGAGGAAATTTATTTTTTTATTCCAAAGATAAAAATTAAATCAATTCAATGAACAAGCAGAATTGCCTCTGCTACAATCTACACTTTCAATCATTAAGGATTTATTCCACTTTCCACTCATTGAATGAAACTAACTTACATCCCTGCTTCCCGAGGCTGACATGCCAAAGACCCTTATGGTCACTGGACGCTGCGTCCACCACCTTGTTACCTGGAGGAATGACCAGTTAGAGCAATGGCCAAAATGACTGAGTTTCTTCAGGACGTTTGCAAACCCTGCACTGTGATTCAGTAGTGCCCACAGAGAAGATTGTAGGACACGCTGAAAATGAACTCAACGCTCTTCTTGACTAAAAATATGAAAAAAGATTTTTATGTATTCATTTAAAAAGGCTGACTTTCGTTTTAGGCAGTCAGGGGGTATTGTATACTTATTAATATGCTCCCTTCCCCCCCAGAGATCTGTACATTGTGCTTAGAAATTATTGCTGAGAGGTAAAACACAAACATGAAGAATACGCAAGGCATCTTTTCAGCTTAACCAAAAGAATGTGGTGAGAGTTACAACAGTCATCTGTCAGTACTGAAGTCTACACTTCTTTATGATTCTAAAGTCAGAAAGTCAGATGGTATATTTATTAGTGTATTATGTCTTTGTATTGTCTAATAAGTGCATTCTATTATTATAAATTACATGGAAGAAAATGGCATACCCACAGGTTAAAATGTTTGAAACAGTGATTTTAGGACTAATACATGAGGTAGAATAAAAACATCATATTTGTAATTGGAATCCTTATACAGCAAAATATCGAAGAAAAAATTAGGCAATTACCAAGCAACAATGAAAAATGCAAAGACGATTCCTCTCGGCTAGAGCTCGCAGCTGCTCTTGTGCATTCTGGAAAATAAACGGTCTCAATTATAAACTTGGCACTAAGAATAATGTTTGTGAGTGATAATTAATGTAATGTACATGAGCTGATTTTCTAAGCTTTACGACCAGTAACTTTCAGGTGAACAGAATATTCCACATTTAAGATGTTCATAATTTAGAGTTGATTAACATTTAATTCACAAGCGACATTACTTACTGTGCCTACTTGAAATCTGGAAATATTCTTCAGGAAACAGAAGAATAAAACACACAATGCAAACTTCAAAGGTATAGTTTAAATACTTACTAATTTGTTTTTATTCATAGTACTACCATAGCTGATTTACAGATTACAAATGTAAAATAATCACTTGAAAAAGTTAATTATTTTCCTACTAAGGTGGTTCTTTATTTTCTGGAGTTGATAATTTTTACAATTCTGTCAAATCTTAATGATGAAATAAATAATTCTTTAAGATGTCTTTTTATCTTGTGACAGAACATAAAATACATTTTTAAATAGAATTGCTATTTAGGAAACACATTTGTGAATTACTAAGATATAAACTTGAATTTCAAAAGTAAGTTAAATGTTACATATTCATTTCCCTGCATATCTGAAAATATTCTTATTGGTCAAAATCAACAATCACACTATAATAATATAGACTTTCATTTGAATAATTATATTTTTCCCAAGCCAGAAAGTATGAGGAATATACTTTGTAGTTTTGCTACAATAGAATTCTTCATGCAGCTTTGTTCCTCTTAAGAAATAATTAGCCCCAGCAAAACATGCAATTTAGAAAGTTTAATTATTTGAGTAGAAAAAGGGAAAAAAAAACAAGAGCATTAGTATTCATTCAAAACGTTTTTCCCTCTACAAGCAATGTTGTTTACACTCTCTCTCTGCTAAAGAGATTGTGTGTTTAAAACTGTTACTCCTTTCCCTGTGAGGCTGAATGCTAGGAATATATTGCTATATGGTGCTCTGCAGTTGCTTGTTACATTCTTTGTCTCAAGAAAGGCTATCTGGTAATTTGGGACATGCGATATGGGTGGTGTGTGGTCTGATTTCCCAGGTCCTCTTTTCTGAGCTTTTCTGATTAATATGCTGACACAAGTAAGTGATATCATTAGCATAAATTTCATCCAGTGTACATTTGTTTTTTGGTAGACCAGAAAAAAATAAAAAGCAAAATGTGTAAGCATTTATTTAAAAAAGAAATTTAAAAAGTGAAAAGATACATACACACACACACATGTATATCACCTCAAATACATATACATATTTCAATTTGTTATCTCATAGAGTAATGTTAACCTTCAATTCTTCATTGAAGTATGTATTTGAAGTGTTACAACTTCTTTCACACTCATTCTTATACATGTAAGAAGCCATTTGTATTAACATGTTAAGTATTCAATAAAGATGGTGATGTAGCATGCATGGAGAAAGATCTGGAAGAATGCTCACCACACTTTTCCATGGTGATTGCTTTTGATGACAGACCGGAGTGCAGATAAAGGTGGGCTTTCATGATTGTCTCTAAGTCATTTTAATAGGCATTTATTGATGATTTCAGCTGGGTGTCAATTCAATACTTACAATTTGTTATTAAACACCAGTAAAAGAGGGAAGCAGAGATTGACCCTAACTTTGCAATTTTAGTGGGACTCTGTATTACTGAAATAACTCCCTGTTAACTAAGGTCATGAGATACTGCTGATCAAGATCCTGTGTTTTGATGAGTCATAGAAAAGCTCAGAAAACACAATTTTTGTGTGTTTTTTCAGCAGATCGTGTTAACTATCTTCCAAAACCTATTTTATTTGTATGTAAGTAATGAAAACTGCACCTCAAGTTTTAGTAGCACACGTGGCCAAACTGCAAATTGCAGCTCGATACGACCATGTGACTACATTCTGTCAAGTCGAGTGTGAATGGAAGGCTATATGACATTCCTGTGTAGTACCTTCACAGTGAAGTGCACATCCACTACCACCCTCTCTGCCAGCCCTTTGTCTGAAACCAGTGGTGATGGTGGTGAGTCCATTCTGACAAGATGGACAAAATCCATACCTCGCAAGTTTTATGGAGTAAAGAAACAGAGAAACCTGAGCAGATCTTTGAATAACCTCACTAGGCAGAGCTGCCCGGTCTTGTCACAGCAGGTATTATCTGGGTAAATTTGCTATAAGGGTTCTTGCAGTCCTACATTGACTTCTTTTGCCTTTGACCTCTTCCTTTTGTCTAGATAGTATGTTTCCAACACCTAAGAAGAGTCTAGTAAAGTATAACCACTGAAGAGCGATTGATGTGGAACAAACCGAGAGGGCAAAACTAGCATTCTCTTAGGTCAGTAGATGGCCTGGTGGTTAAGATGCTGGATCCCACATGAACAACTGCATCATTCATGGTTCAAGTCCTAGACCCACCATAGCATCTTGAGAATCATTTGAGACTTGTGTGTGTGTGTGTGTGTGTGTGTGTGTATGCCCCAAATCTCAAGAGGATAATGGAATAGAAGGGACTACAGTGTGGCCATCCCTCTCCTCCTCCCTGAGGGTGGGATTTCTGACTTTCCCTGTCTCTGTCTCTCTTTCTTCCTCAAGCTTGCATGCCCCATGGCAAAAATCTGAAAAACAACAACACACAAATAAAACCAAAAAACATTCTTTTAAGTAAAAGGATAAGAAAGGAGCCAGCAGGCAGCATAATGGTTAAGGTGCGGGACTTCCTCATTATCGACTGTGGTTTGAGTCCCAGACTTGTTGACTTAAAACACATGCTAGCCACGTGAGTGCATGTGTGCCCAAGATCCCGAGAGGAGAATGGAGGAGAAAGGATTGTGGCATGACCATCCCCCCAGGGGGGTGATGTCTTGCTTTCTGTCTCTCTGTCTCTGTCTCTTTGGTAAACACATGTGCACTATAACAAAAATCTCTCAAAATAAAAATTAAAAAAAAAACACAAGAAATAGAGAATAGGAAAGATAAAATATGTAAATAAAGACTTCTGTGATGATTAGTAGGGCCAAAACCCTTATATGATAAAATTTAAAACACAGGTGTAAATTTAGAAGAAAGACACCAGACAAAAGTTTCTTGCTTACTTATTACATGATGGATTGCAATTGGTAATACATACAGTAGAAGTCGAGACCAGCAGTTAGTATAATGGCTATGTTGCTGAACTCCCACGTAGTCAACCGCGGTTCGAGTCTCGGACCTGTTGGCTTAAACTCACACCGGGCGCGTGTGTGTGCATGCCCAAGATCCTGAGAGGAGAATGAAGGAGAAGGGATCGTGGCATGACCATCCCCCCTGGGGGGTGATTTCTCACTTCTTATCTCTCTGTCTTCTCTGTCTCTCTGGTGAGTGCATATGCCCTATAGCAAAAAACCTCTCTCAAAAAAAAAAAAAAGACATACAGTGGAAATCATTAGGAGAGAAATAAATGATTAAGTTTATGTTTTTTATTGTCATGTATGTGTGAAGTTGTAATAGAAAGGTAAATTATGAATGAAAATTCAACCAAATTTCCTCCCATAGGGGAGACTTTGATGGTCTTAATGAATTCATATAGGTGCTTATATGAAAATCTTTCAAAGGTACAATTCTCTGATTATCATTCTTACACAGCAATGAGTCATTTGGAAGACTTAAAATATGTTTTAAAGTATTATAGGATGAATTACCTTACACCTTGCCTTCAGCTATACTGAAGTTACTAAATTCAATCTCTGTTATCCCGTGGAGTAAATTTAACCCTCCGCTCCTAATTGAAGCCTGTACTTGATGTGATGAGACTTCTTCTTTAAAGCTTAGTCATATCATATTTTAGAAGTAATTGTGATCGACTCAAGTCTCCTGGCTTCTCTGAAATGTTGCTTCCATGTTCTTGTAACAGAAGTGCGACTTCAATTTTCTCTTTTGAATTGAGAAATAATTGAGGACAGTTTTGAAAAGAAGTCAAGTGCTTGTTTTCTCTGAATAATCCTGCAATTTTGTTTTGTGAGTGTCGCATCATGGATGATGTGTTTAACGCTGATGAGCAAATTGTATTTAAGCCAGAAATGTAAGAAGGATTTGTAGATAAAAGAAACAACGTGGGCAGAAGCAGCCAGAGCTGATTAATGTGGATCTATTCCAAGGGAAAATTGTGGTTTTTGACAGTTCTGAAGGAAAATATACCGTTCGGACCTCGCAAACTCAAGTAGCAGGCATGAATGGAATGAATCAAAATATTAAACTAAATAGCAACCCAAAAGGTAAGCGGTATTTCAGCTGCATAACTCATTGAATTATGTTCCGAACAATTACATATGGAGTATTAAAATTGACATTAGACTCCATTTCATAAGAAAGATAAAGGTTTAGGCTATGACTTTACTATTATTTTAGTGGGAAGACGTACACTTAAACCATTATAAGGCAATAAATTCCAAGTATAAATCCCTTATTGGTAGCAAATAACATTTGTAGTATAGTATTACTTTTAAAACTGTAAATAATCAGTAGATATAATCTCTTAAGAGATGTTTTTCTTGTCCATATGCTGGAAAGAAAACTGTTCAAATTTCCCAAATAAGAATGTCAGTAGATGACATAGAGGAGAGAAAGCACATGGTATAGATCCATATTTCAGTTCCCTTTCTTTTCCTGTATGATCATGAATGTGGTAATTTATAAGAGATTTTTACTATAGGGCACATGTGTTCGCTGGAGAAATAGAAAGAAACAGAGACACAAAAAGCAAAAAATTGCCCCTCAGAGCGGGACAGCCACCCTGCAATCCCTTTTCCATTCTTCTCTTAGGACTTTGGGCATGCACACAGCCAGGTATGTGATTATTAAGCTGCCAGGTCTAAGACTTGAGCCACGGTCAGCATGTAGGAGTCCAAGTGCCTTAACCACTATGTCATCTGCTGCCCCCACCCCCAAATATGTAATTTTAAAATTTGTGTCTCCTCACCAGAGAGAGAGAGAGAGAGAGAAAGAGAAAAAGTACTCCCAATAGCAGACAGTCATGCTAAATCATTCTCCTTTCTGGATTATGGGGACACACGCACTTAGCATGTTTTCCAAGCCGCTGGGTCTGAGACTTGAAATGCACTCTTGACCATATGGAATACAGCCACCTTAAGCATCATGTCACTGGCTGGCCCCCAGAAAAATCTTTTAATTTTTAAAAATATTTAGTTGCTTTGCAATCCAATAGTCCAAAAGAAGGAAAAAAAGGTCTATGTGAAATGAAAATAATATATCAATGGCTATAAAAACTAACGAGTTTGAATTCATTATCATTATCAGAGTACTAATATTCATCAGGTTGTATAATATATTTCATTTTTAATGTGCACATTTATCAAAAGATACAAATAGCATATTCAAATTCTTCTGTTTTCTCTCCCCAATCTTAACTGTTCTGCTATTTATCAAACTTCACTAAGAAAAACATTCTTAGAGTAAATATGCAGGACTGACCAAAAAAAAGGATGAACTTTACAGTCAATTGGTTGAGCATTTATTTGAATTAAACATTTAAATGTGACTAATTAAGTCATTAACCTTTACATTAAAAATTCAATTTCACACTGTGTACTACACCATAGTTCAGCTGCTATTCAGGTGTTGCTTAATTAAATTAGGGCCAAGATATTTGTCCAAATATTCTCTATTAATTTATCAGAAGACCATAAACCTTCAGGACAAGTTCCACATACATCTTTTATTATTTTGTTTTTAAGTAAGTTTTCACTTTTAGTAATATATTTAATCTGATCAAAATCACTAATTAAAGTCTTCTAATTAAGAAGGATAATTCTGAGACTTTCAAATGTAAGCATGACTGAGAGTATAGCTTCTTCATACCAGATATGCATTTTTATTCCAATTTTACCCTCTGATTTTACAATCTGACATTGATTTTTAAACTAAATTCAGAAAATGGAATTAATGAAATTTTATTCAGAAAGTATAATGGAAGTAATGACATTTTATATAAAGACAAATATATATAAAATCAGAATTTATCTGCCATTATACTAAAATTCTACATATGTCAGTAAAATAAATTATGTGCGGTAAACAAAAAAAAAATTAAACTTGGTTTTATGAATTTAAAATGACAAATACTGAGGCCAACTCTGTGGCTTAGCAGCTAAGGGAGCCAGATCCTATATGGGTGACTAAGAGTTGAATCTCATCTTTGAGGGCTTGAAAAACACACTGAGTGTACGTGTGTGTGTGCCCAGCTCCCCAACAGAAAGGAAGAATGGAGAAGAGGGGATTGTGTATGACCATGCCCCATCGAGGGGGTGCTTTCTCTCTCTTTCTCTCTGTCTCTCTCTTTAGCAAGTGCACCCAAGTTCTGGCAATCTAAAATATAGAAATGCGGAGTGAGCAGGTGGCATTGTGGTTCAGGTACTGGACTCCTACATGGCTGACTGTGGTTAGAGTCCTAGGCCAGGATGCTTGAAATTCATGTCAGGTGTGTGCGTGTGCTCAAAGTCCTGAGAGGAGAATGAAGGAGAAGGGATTGCAGTGTGGCTATACCTCCTAGGAGGTATTGACAGAAAGAGACAGAAAGAGAGGAATAAAGACAAACAGAGAAAGAAATGCTGGAATCATAGTTGCTATTTTTTAAAATATACTAGTAAGCATAAAGGTAAACACCTATCATCCGCATCTACCTATATATCTACTTATCTTTATATCATTCTTCTCTCACCTATATCTCATGAGTGTGGCTATACCTCCTAGGAGGTATTGACAGAAAGAGACAGAAAGAGAGGAATAAAGACAAACAGAGAAAGAAATGCTGGAATCATAGTTGCTATTTTTTAAAATATACTAGTAAGCATAAAGGTAAACACCTATCATCCGCATCTACCTATATATCTACTTATCTTTATATCATTCTTCTCTCACCTATATCTCATGTCCCATAAAAAGGTAAACACCTATCATCCGCATCTACCTATCTATCTACTTATCTATATATCATTCATCTCTCACCTATATCTCATATCCCATAAAAAACACTTAAGACTGGGAAGAGAGGGGCTAGCAAGTGTCCTGATGGTTAAGGGCAGTGAACTCTCACATGGCTGACCATGGTTCGAGTCCTGGACCTGGTGGCTTTCTTTCTCACTTTCTCTGTTTCTCACTCCATCCCTCTCTCATCAAATTAAAATAAATAAAGTTAAATAAAATAGTTCTTAAAAAAAAAAAAAGACTGGGGAGAGGAATCAGAAGAATATGCATACGCTCTTCGTATCTTATAAGAAACATGTAACTGCTTCTCAGTGTAGAGTTACCCAGGACACCTATTACTCCAGTACTTTTCCATATGATTTTGTCTCTCCCTTGATCTGTCACGGGTGAAAACATTAGTATAGTCCATTTTATTACGTACTTTAAGATTTTTCAAAAAATAGAGCAAGTCATTTGTTTTAAGATACAAATTAGAAAACATGTTTAAAGTTTACCATAAAAAGGAATTTTGAAGAACATTGTTCCCAGGTTAACTAAATTAACAATAAAACAATCCAGAACGATAATATTTACTAGTATAACTATATACAGAAGGCTTTCCTCATAGAAAATGTTTAATGGGACCAGTAGTTGGCATAAGGCTATGTCACTGGACTTCTACGCAGTCGATCATGGTTTGAGTCCTGGACCAGGTGGCTTAAACTCACACTGGAAACATGTGTGTCGTGCCCAAGATCCTGGGAGGAAAATGGAGGAGAAGGGATTGCGGCGTGGCTATGTTCCCCAGGAGGTGACTTCTCGCCTTCTGTTTCTCTGTCTCTCTCTGTCTTTCTGGTGAGCGCACATGCCCTATAGCAGAAACTTCTCCAAAATATATATATATGTGTATATATATAAAAATATATATATTTAATAAGTATATATATATTTAATAAGTATGTATATATATATATATATGATTTGCCTGAATCATATTTTTTAAGTTTGCTGTGTAGTGCACGCACTCCCCAGAGAGTGAGAGAGAGAGAGATTGCAAAAGAGAGAAAGTAAGAAAGCATCCTCCAGAAGCAATGGCCATACTACAGTTTCTTCTCTTCTAAGTCTCTTCTTGAGATTTTGGGAACACATGTCCGGCAAGTTTTTTAAGACCTGGTCCAGCACTGGAACTGCACAGGCAGCCCATTGGGATCAGGCTACCTCAACTACCACACCACAGGCTGGCCCCACTCAAGCCCTTTCTTATACTAAAATTATGAAATGTGTTATTTGAAGAGGGCCAATTCTCTTAACTCCATTTAGGAGCTTCATATGCTTAGTACACAAGGCAGATCCATCATGAGACTAAGGATTGCAGGGATAGAAGAGTTTTGATTCCTCCAAACCCAGCCTTACTGACATGCAAAATTCGATACCAGGAGCAGGATAAGCCAGGTATGATCAGTGTGCTCTAGGGACTTGGCAAGCATCTTCGTTTCCATTTCAGTGTCAAAAAACGGCCAGACGTAATTGCATTTTTATACAAATCCAAATATTGCAATTTTAATTTGATTATCCAAAGTTTTCATGGACTATGGTAAAAAGAAAAAAAAAACAAACTAGATTGAGCATTTAGCTGTATTTTAAATAACTAATATCAATGTGATACTGTATTTCTATATATAAATTCTTATTAACACTATTATATATGTTTGAAATATCTATAACCCAGTTCCAATATTGTGTTTCTCAGCAGAAAATTCACTGAAAGAGTTAGCCATAAACAAATCGGGGAACGTGAGAGTTTATGTGTAAAAATGCTCCATGCCTTTAAATATGTGGTCCCATGTCCACATTCGTGTGTCATCTGTGTTCCTTCTCTCCACATGGCTCGCTGTTGTCTTCTGAGGTCTGTTGAGTAATCCATGCTGCTTCTCTTTCTTCTCTGTCGAAAACTGCTAACTCCTTCTTATTCGTGTAAGAGAATTCTGACACTTGGTCATATCAACGCCACACACGTGAAGAAGCTTGTGTCTGAGTCTCCATGGACGTCACCCACTAAGCAAGAACACTGAACTGAGCCACTATTTGGGTTAGAGACCTATTCTATTTTGTTTTATTAATGAGAACAAAGTTTGCTGCTACAGTTGGTATAAACTAGGCTGATAGAGTTCTTCTGGGCATTTGTAAATGGCATTCCAGAGTAAGAATTACTTGAGATTTGGACTCAAATCTGTTTCTGAGTCTCATTTTATGCCCGGTGTTTACCAGGTCGTATTTCTTTTTCTTTTTTTTACACAAATACTATGACAAATATAAATTCATTGTACATAAACAAATATGGATTTGATTCCCTTTCTATACAAATATTTAACTCATTATTTTCAAAACATACGTTGAATGTCTTTTGGAAAGCATGTAAATATTATAAATGTTCATTGCAAATAAACTTTCGCAGTTTGTTTTCCAGCCAAAGCCAGACTCGACTGTACATTAAGAAGCAGTATCTACAAGGAGTGAGAATGAGAGAACTGTGATTATTCTAATTATAATGAAACTTGTAAAAATTATTGTGCTGGGAGTTCTGGCGTGATCACCAGGTGGCAGGTTGGTGGTCATTGCCGCCATTCCTTCTGCAGCTGAATTTCAGTAAACAATTTAAGTTGCATGTAAACACTGTGTGTTTTTTTGATATTTCACAGTGGTGGTCTTGGCACTATTTAGTATTTTTGCCTGCGTATTTCAGGGATGCCTACAGGTCTCCAGTAAACTTGGTAAGTTGTCTCTCTACTTTTATGCCACATACTTCTTACTTTCACTCATTGAAATAGCATTGTTGGCCTCCATATTTTCAATTTCATAAGGATATTATTATTTCATTATTATAATATTATTATTTCAGGCATAATTTTTTTTTTGAGAGAGATTTTTTTGCTATAGGGTGTGTGCTTTTGCTGGACAGAGACAGAGAGACAAAAAGCGAGAAACCAACCCCCAGGGGAATGGCTATGCCACGATCCCTTCTCCTCCATTCTCCTCTCAGGATCTGGGGCACACACACACATACGCCTGGCATGAGTTTTAAGTCACTGGGTCCAGGACTCGAACTGTGCTCAACTACGTGGGAGTCCAGTGACACAACCATTACACCATCTGGTGGTCCCCCAGGCATAATTATTAACTGGGATTGTTTCCTTTGGTATCAGTCACTTCTCTGAGGTGACCCAGACTATGGAAAAATGGCAATTCTGTTCCCTTCTTCAAGTTAAATGAACTTTCTCATGACTGCTACAGGTCTGAGAAACTGTTAGGGAGCCACACTGCTTCTCAGATTATCTTTTTAATTTTTTCATTGAGTGACTTGCACAGAGAAGTGTTCATATCATAAACATCCTGATTTTTAACCACTTGAACACACTCATGTTAACCAGTATCCATATCCGGAAGCAGCAACTTCATCACCAGAATGCTTGGCAACTCGTCACACAGTCAAGCTCTGCAGTGCCCACATACGGAACTGGGAAAAGTTTCTTCATTTTCTATTATCGGGGGGAGATATCAACAGACTTGTAATCTAGTATTCCTTAAATATTTGGAAAAAATTCACTAGTAAGATCATCTAGGTATGAGATTTTTCTTTTTTAAATAATGGATTGTTTTTACTTAATAGATTTCGGAATAGCCAGACTTTCTATTTCTTCTAGTAGCCTTGAGATAATGTATTTTTTTTTTAGCAAATTTGTCCTTTTTATCAAAAATGAAAACAAATATGATAGTAGAATTGTCCAAATCCATTTACTTTGAGTCACTAATATAGAGAATTTCTAGTACTGATGTTTTCCTTTTTTTCTTTCTGGAATTGGCAATTTTTGGTTCCTCTTCACCTTTTCTTTCAGTTGCCCTAGAGGTTTTGTTCAAACTTCCTTGTACGTTCTTGATATTAGCTATAGTTCATGAATATTTTTTAAAGAATTATTTTATTTAACTTTATTTATTCATTTTAATTTGACCAGAGAGGGACAGAGTGAGAGAGAGAGAAGAGAGAGGTAGAGAGAGAGAGAGAGATGGAAAGTAAGAAAGTAAGAAAGCAAGCCACCAGGTCTGGAACTCAAACTGTGGTCCACCATGTGGAGTCCAGCAGATAGCTATTTTGATGTCTTCAACCACTAACTCTAATACATATAAACCTGAAGAGGTGATTTTATTTCATGTTTTAGTTTTTTCCTGCTTATCAGCATCATAGTTCTACTCTATTGCATGTTTCTTGGCTAGTGGTTGCATAATTTTGCTTGATTGTGTGATTTTATGCCAGAATTGTTAAAAGGAACTGTAGAGTTGTAGATGCCAGTGTCCCTCACTGTACAGGCTTTGCTCTGTTAGGCAGTTAGGTTGGAGTGGGGATGCTCTACTTAATAACAAGTAGGAAAGAGAATCTTCCTGAGTTGTAGTTTTGGTAGTGTATATGGCTTAATTTCTTTCACTTCTGTTCCTGGCATTTGAGCTTTTTATTCCAGGGCTGGTAGTTTTTCTCTCCTCAGTTTTAAAATAGTGAGACAATTTGATCCCAATCATTCAGAGATGTATTTGAATGTGTGTACATACACACTCATACATACACACATGCTTGCCTTGGTGTGTGTGTGTTTTAATTGACTCATTTTTTTGTTATATTAAATTTAATGAATTTTATACTGTCTGTGGGTGATGAAGAGTTGTTCTTTCCTTTGAGGGAGAGATATTTTCTTGGTTTATCATATTTCTTGTGCCTCTGCTCTGGTTTTTGGTCACCTGAGGGATTATACATTTTTTCCTAATTTCTTGGAGTTAATTCTGACAGTTCAGAGGTGTGCAGAAGGAGGTAAGCCACGGTCTCTTTGCAGCTCTGTCTCCCTGATTCTCCTCTGCAACCTGCACTGACATTGCTGGGACTAGATACTCTAATGGCCTTCCAGTTTCTTGAGAACAGGTGCACCTGGGTCTGAGCTGCAGGATTTCAACTGGGGAAAAACTAGGGGAGAACTTCAGAAAACGATGAAGTCTGGAAATATTTCTGAGTGGGCAAAGGGCAGCTAGATACCCTAAATGGTCTCCTGTCTCAGTTGTTCTCACTTGCTGCTGCACAGGTTCTGGGGCTAACGGTAGAGGAGGGAAGTGGAAGCGGGATGATCCGGGTGGTGCCTGAGACAGCTGGGAGACAGTGGAAGTCTCAAGACTGTCTCTGGCTTCTGTTGTTCTCACTTGCTGCTGCTGTGCAGGTTCTGGAGCCAATGACCAAATTTAACACATGCACAGATTTTTAACACATAAAATTTCAACACACACATAGATTCATGTAGCCATGATCACAATTATGAAACAAACAAACAGCTTCATTCCTCTAAAGAACCCCCTTTCCTTTTCCTTTTAAGTCATACACTCCTCCCAGCAGAACAAGTTGTGATGAATGCTACATTCTCAATCATTACAGTCCTGGCTTTTTCACGATGTCATCTACACAGGATCATACATCATGAAACGCTTGTGAAACTGCTTTCACTAAGCACAGTGCCTTTGAGATTCACTCAAGTTGTTTTGTTTATCATTTGTTTGTTACTTCTTATTACTATGCAGTGTTCTGTTATATGTGTACATAGCAATTGGTTCTTCTGTTTATTCCTTGTGGGATACTTGCGTTCTTTCCAGCTTGGGTGGCTATGAATGCAAATGCTACAAATAATCATAGGTTGGTGTTTCTGTGAACTTATGTTTTCATTCTCTATGCTAAATAAATAGAAAAGGGTTTTCTGACAGATATGGTAAGTACTTGCTTAGCTTCATAAGAACCTGCATACATTTTAATGTTTTATACTCTCCCTAGTAAAGTATGTGGGTTCCAGTAGCTCTATATTTGTATCAGCATTAAATATTTTCAGGTTTTCTATACAGTCACTATAGTGCACAAGTAGTGTTTATTTGCTTTATAGTTTCAACTTACATTTTTATGATGGCTGATGGCTAATAATGATGAACACTTTTCATCTGCCTTTTTGTTATCCATATATTTTAACTGTCAGTTAATTTCTGAGTTTTCGTGTTTACTTTTTGATTGGATTGTTTCCTTTTCTTTCTTTCTTTCTTTGCTATAAGGCATGTGTACTTGGTTGAGAGAGAGGGAA
>NW_006160225.1:879741-880846 GCF_000334495.1 Tupaia belangeri chinensis | reverse complement strand
CCTATGGCAGGAAGGCCACACTGAAATCCCTTCTCTGTTCTGTCCTCCAGATTTGGGACATGCATGCACATGTGCCTGGAGTGCTTTTCAAACCCCCAGGTCCATGACTCAAATAGCAGTTGGTCATGTGGGATCCAGTGCCTCAACTACCATACCATCTGTTGACCCTCTTAATGCTGTGCTTTAATATTTATTACCTACATGAGACATATGTCCTTTTTCAGATGTGAATTTTCTAAATATTTTCCCATTAAGTGAGAGCTTGTCTTTTATTTTCTTAAAATAAGAACATTTCATAAGTCAAAATTTATAATCTTGAGGAAGTCCAATTTATCATTTGTTTTCTTTAATGAAGCATAGATTTAGTTCTCATATCTAGAAAATTTTTGTTACCTTAAATTACAATTTTTTTTCTATGTTTTATTCTAAAAATTGTGTAGTTTTATATTTTAAACTTTGACTTTTTTTTTCTAAAAATGCAAATGCCTTTGTTCCAACATCATTTGTTGAAATACTACCTGCTATGGTTTCAATATTTGTCTCCTCCTAAACTCAAGTTGAAATTATTCTCCATTTCTCATAGTAACAGTATTAAGAAGTGATTGAGAATGTGATGGCGCCTGCCCTATGGCAGAAACTACTGGAGGCTGGAGGGTTGTGGCATCGAGTCTATCTCACTTTTTTCCTCTCTGTCTCTCTCAAAGCACACAATTTTTTGGGATGAACAAATGCTGTAATTGATACGTCACTGGAGTCCCACATAGTCAACTGCACTACGCTTTAAAAGCATACTAAGCTTCAAAACATCATCTTAGAAAGTACACTTAAGAGGGACCAGCAGTTAGCGTAATGACTATGTCGCTGGACTCTCACGTAGTTAACCGAGGTTGGTGTCCTGGACCGGGTGGCTTAAACTCATGCTGGGCACATGTGCGTGCGTGCCCAAGATCCCGAGAGGAGAATGGAGAAGGGATTGCGGAGTGGCCATTCCACCTGGGGGGTGATTTCTAGTTTTCTGTCTCTCTGTCTATCTGGTGAGTGCACACGCCCTATAGCAAAAACCTCAAAAAAAAAAAAGTACACTTAAGAGCAAAAACCTCTCCTA
>NW_006160225.1:873656-878755 GCF_000334495.1 Tupaia belangeri chinensis | reverse complement strand
GTGCCCAAGATCCCAAGAGGAGAATGGAGGAGAAGGGATTGCGGTGTGGCCATCCACCCTGGGGGGTGATTTCTTGCTTTCTGTCTCTCTGTCTCTTTTTTGTTTTTCTGACGAGCGCATGCACACTATTTACAGGGTTTATAGCAAAAATCTCTCCAAAAAAAATTGTTGGGGAATTCATAGGAGTCATCTATATAAATAAACCTTTAGTCTGTGAATGATAGTTTTATTTCCTCTTTAAAATGTATCTCTTAATACTTTTTGTCACTCATCATACTGGCTACAACTTAGGATATAATGTCGAATACACATTGTGAAACTAATTGTCTTGTTCCCAAACTGAAAGAAAATACATTCAGTCATTTACCACTAATTATGATGTAATATGTAGGTTTCGTGTAAAGATCTTTTATCAGGAGATTTTTTTGATCATGAATAATACTGTATCTTATCAAATTATGTTTTTTCACCTGTTGATATAATCATTTGTTTCTTTCTATTTGAAACTATTAATATGGCAAATGGTATTGACTCCTTATCAGACACTTACATCCTTGCATTCAAATAATAAAGCACACGTGTTTGTAGTATTGTTCCTTTTTTACATTATTAAATTCAACTTGAAATACTTGTTAAGGAATTTGTATTTGTTCATGATGATATTGGTCTGTGGTTTTATTATATTTTTAGGGAGATTTTGACTAATAATATTAGTTGAGAAGAATCCACTTATCATTCTTGAATAATAAATCATTATTGGTCTAATTGAAACATGACATTTTTAATTCCCTTTATTACATATTTTTCTAATTTCCTTTCCCACTAAGATTGATGTATTAATGGTCAATGATGCATGCTGGAAAACCTATTGAGGTATTTTGAAAAAGTCAGTACTTACTATATAGATGTAATAGGGCAATTTTAAAAGAGAAAAATAATTATGCTTTAATCCTCTTTTTCCTGCTTGGTAGGGATGAGGGCAATTATGAAATAAAAGCTTATTCTTAGGACACTGAGAAAATAAGCAAGAATGAAAAGCGTAAATGTAACCTGAATATTAAAACGCAGCACAAGCCCAGCCAGCTAGCGTAGTCTGCAGTGTGCTGTGCAGTAGTGCTGGAAGCCACGTGGCCAGTTGCAGCTTCATCTCCTTGGGTTGGCCTGAGGTGAGAGCAGACGCCCAGGATCCTGAGATGGTGAATGTTTGGATAAAGGAGATTGCAGCATGACGAGACCTGGTCACAGGAGTATTCTATCTCGTTCACATGTACTCACTATCAGGGAAAAAAAAAAAAGAAGAAAGTATAGAGTCCTGATATTTTGTTCAAGCCCACCAGCTAAAGTTCAGCAGTAACATACCTGAAGACAAAGGGGATGGCTGACACAATCCCTTCTTCTCCAGTCTTGTCTCAGGATTTTGGGCATGTTCTGACACAGACTCAGTAGTGTTTTATAAGATGCTGGGTCAGGGACCAGCAGTTAGCGTAATGGCTATGTCACTGGACTCCTACATAGTCAACCGCAGTTCGAGTCCCAGACTCGGTGGCTTAAAACTCACGCCGGGCGCATGTGTGCCCAAGATCCCGAGAGGAGAATGGAGGAGAAGGGATTGCAGCGTGGCCATTCCCCCTGGGGGGTGATTTATCGCTTTCTGTCTCTCTGTCTCTCTCTCTGTCTGTCTGGCGAGCGCATGCACCCTATGGCAAAAATCCTCCCCAAAAAAAAAAGACGCTGGGTCCGAGACTTGAACTGCAGAGTTGGCCATATGAGATCCAGTGCCTTAACTATCAGGCCACCTGTTGGCCCTGAGAGGTTTTTAATACAATTCAGGCTTGTTTCCGGTGAGTTGGAGGCTTATTCTTAATTGGATGTTTCAGGAAGAAGGGGTAATTTGATTACTGTATAAATTTATTATTTTTTAATTTACAAATAGAAGAATAAAAAAGGATTATGGTGAAGAAATAACAGTCACTCAAGTTATTTAAAATAGTCAATTGTTTATATTTTGATTGTAGAATTCTGGATATCTGTCCTTGACAAGATTTTATAAAGCTTATTTGGATTATTTGTGTGTATTAGACCTTCAAGGTTACCTACAAACTACTGGTTTGCAGTGGTCAGCTGTCAGTTGATTTTGTTTGGTTTGATTTTGTATGTTTTATTGGTTCAATTTGTTGAGATAATGGAGGTGCTGATCTAGCCCCAAATCATTTAGGTTACCTGTTTTTGGTTATTATTGTTAATTAAATGATAAGTACACCTAAGTTTCAAGTTGTTGCCTCAGTACGCCATAACTTAATGCCAGCTCATTCCTGACTCACACATTCAGGTATATGGAGATGTTTTAAAACAAAGAGGACGATCTGAGCTATATGCCAAGTCATGAAAATTAGTGAGCCTCTGCACAATGACCATAGAAGTTAAATAAATCTGTTACTGAATATTTTAGTCAATATACTGCTACAGTAGCCTTTTAAAAATGGGCTATAATATTTTCACATTTTTTTAAGCGTGGACAGTGCAGAGTGCCTTCCTTCAAGCAGTACAGTATGGAAAGTCAGGAGAAAAAGAGGAGCATCAAGACAGAGACACTTGGAAACACTACTTTGGCACATCGACCAAGGTCAACGTCAAGGATCATAAATCATATTGATAGCATCTACCCGTGAAAGGATAGGAGGAAAATAGCACCTTGACCTGTGTGATCTTTCTCTCATAAAATTGCACCATCACTCTAATCCTGATACCAACATCTGGAAAATTTCAACAGGACGACATCCTACACTACCTGACCAGTACTCCTCAAAACGGTCGAAGCCAGGGAAAACAAGAACGGTCTGCAATATGTTTCTGCCAAGAGGATTCCAGGAACCATGAGGACTGAATGTGTCATGGTATCCTGGACGAGATTCTGGAATGGATGAAAGACATTAGGTATAAACTAAGTAAATGTGAATAAACTATAGACACTAACCTTTTTTTTTTTTTTTTTTGGAGGGGGGCTGCAGGGGAGGTTTTTGCCATAGGGCACATAAGTTCACCAGAGCTAAGGAGACACAGTCAGAGAGAGTGAAAGTGAGTAATCAGCCTCTCCCTCAACACCACCAAGGGGGATGGCAATGCTGCAATTCCTTCTCCAATATCCTCCTGGGATCTTGGGCACACACACACACACATGTGCCCAGCCTGATTTTCAAGCCACTGGGTCCAGAACTTGAACCGCAGTCAGCCATGAGGGAGTCCAGGCATATAACCATTATGACACCTACTGGCTCTGACGCTCATCTTTTTGATAGACTATTCATCATGACTGACTTTGGAAGTCAAACCAATCCCAGTCACCCTCACAGAAGTGACAATCTTCACCTCATAGATAAAGCCAGTCGGGGGCCTTCCTGGTTCATGAGTCGATGAGTTCTCTTCCAACACTTTCCTTTATTATTTTCTTCTTCATCTCTGTATCTTGAAACATTGCTAAGCAGGCGATTTGTATAACTCAGCTTTTAGAAATGAACCTGTGTTACTCTGAGTGTTTGCTGTAGAATAAATACTTATAGCAGAATCAGCAGTTGGCTTAATGGCTATGTCACTGGACTCTCATGTATTCGACCACGGTTCAAGTCCTGAACTCAGTGGCTTGAACTCACCCCAGGCATATGTGCGTATGTGTCCAGGATCCCGAGAGGAGAAAGGAGGACCGAGAGGAGAAAGGAGGAGAGCGGATTGCAACATGGCCATTCCCCCTGGGGGGTGATTTCTCGCTTTCTGTCTCTCTGTCTCTCTCTGTCTTTCTGGCAAGTGCATGTGCCCTGCAGCAAAAACCTCTCAAAAAACAAAACAAAACAAAACAAAAACAAAACAACAAAACAACAACTTTCAGCTCCAAAATTCCTATGTTGAAACCTAATCCCTCATGTGATGGTATTTGGAAGTGAAACTGAGAGGCAAGATTAGTTCCTGAGGGTGAGACCCCTATGGTAAGATTAATGCCCGCATTAGAAAAGGCTGAACGCCTTCTGCCACGTGTGAGCACAGCAAAAGATGGCTGTGAACCAGGAAGTGGCCCTGAACAGACCCTAAATTCAGTCGTGGACACTCAACCAGCAGGATTATGAGAAATAAATTTCTGTCATTTACAAGCCACCCAAATTTATGCTCTTTTGTTATAATTGGCCCAACTGATTAAAACAGTGTTTTAGCTCTATTCTTTAGAAAGCTGTAGCTCATCTTTTCTTGTGTGTGTGTGTTCGACTGTATTAGTGTATTATGACTGTCATGATTTTTCTGAAATATTACGCTTTTTGAAGCCAAAGTCTGTATAATGTTTATGATCTATATTACATAGTGAGTTCTTAGACTTTATGTTTTTAAAACAATGATGCACATTTATATTATCAGTTAAATGAATTAAATTATATTAATGTTGTTTGGAAATAAAGTACCCAAAGCTGTCTAGTTTGACTGCCATTAGAAAGTCATTAATTATGTCAAGAATAAAGATGAGAAGCTCATGGATAGGTGTGATATTAGGAAAATGAGATCTCGTGTGCTACTTTACCATCTGTCGAGAGAAAAAAAAGGAAGAAAAAAACAAAGATACATATGTATAATAGGTACAGACTCATAGAAAAAGTAAAATATCTCTGGACCAGCAGTTAGCATAATGGCTATGCCACTGGACTCCCATGTAGGCGACCAGGGTTTGAGGCCCGGATCTTGTGGCTTAAACTCACACTGGGCACATGCGTGTGTGTGCCCAAGATCCTGAGAGGAGAATGGAGGAGAAGGGACTGCACCTTGGCCATTCCCCCTAGGGGGTGATTTCTCACTTTCTGTCTCTCTGTCTTTCTGGTGAGCACACGCGCCCTATAGCAAACATCTCTCCAAAAAAAAAAAAAAAGAAAAAGTAAAACATCTATAAGTTTGGCTACTGTAAAATTAGGAATTATGGGACCCGCGCCATGGCTGTGACCGGCGGCGGGACTTGCGCGGCCCTCCCGGGCTCAACGCGTTCCCCCCGGACCCGCGCCAAGGCGGCGGCAGGTGCTGCCGTGCCCCCCGCCCTCCCTGCGGCGAGGGCGTGTGGCCTCTGGGGCCCA
>NW_006160225.1:864025-873191 GCF_000334495.1 Tupaia belangeri chinensis | reverse complement strand
CTCAGGGAATGAGTGTTAGGTAATATAATTTAATAAAAAAGAATTAAAAAAATAGAAAAAAAAGGCAGGAGGAAAAAAAATGCGCATTTGATGACTGCAGCAAGCTGTATGGACACAGCTGGGTACTACTTTATAGTATGTTCATTCTACTCACTGGGGTTTATGCCTGGGGTCAGATTTGGTTACATGTATAGGTATGTGTCAGCTGTGTTAGCTATTGGATATATTTAGACCAATTGAGTTCATTGGCAGAACAATTTAATGGGAGGGGGCGGAAGGCATGGAGGGTAATCATGGATGCCAGGGACAATGGAGGAGGAAGATGGGACATGGCAGAGGGTGGGGGATGGGGAATCAGGGATGGCAAGACAAAGGGCAAGGTATGCAGGATGTAAGAATTGGAAAATTACTTGCTGAGAACATGTATGTTGATGTGCTTGATTGAACCAGTACACAGTGTATTTTGGATGGAAAATTTATTGGTGGGTTGTGATGGTGTATAGTGAATTAAGGTAGAAAATAAAAATAAAAAAAAAAATAGGAATTATGATGGTCATATTAGTCTATTTAAAGATTCTTTAAAATGTAAGCTGTAACTTACTACAATAAAATATTTTCTCATGAAACCCAGGAAAAATAGAAATGTAACCAGTCATTATAATATAATAGAGTGGGCCCAGCAGATGGTGTAATGGTTACATTGCTGGACTTCCTTGCAGTGGACCATGGTTCTAGTTCTGGACCCGGCAGCTTAAACTCACGCTGGGTACATGTTTATGCATGCCCAAACTCCCTAGAAGAGAATAGAGAAGAAAGGATTGTGGCATGGCCACTCACCCTGGGGGTGAACATACATATATGATCATAATCTGGGCTGGCTGACGCTGGAAGGGAGTCATAGTATAAAGAGTCTATGAAGTGCTATTCTCTCTCTCTCATAGGGGAAATAAATAAACTATAAAGAACAAAATAAAGTTTTGGTGACAATTAGGATGCAAATATAATCAGGAAATGCCAGCCTATATGTTCTGATCTACTTTGATGTCATCATTTTTCCTTTTGTCACTTTTTTTTTTTTTCGTTTAGGGTTTTGTTATAGGGCTTGTGTACTCTCCAGAGAGAGAAAGAGGGAGGGAAAGTGAGGAATCACCTCCTCAGGGGGGTGGCCATGCTGCAGTAACTTCTTTATTCTCCTCTCGAGTTTAGTCACCCAGGTGCATGTGCTCAGTGTGATTTTCAAGTTGCCAGTTTCAGAAGTCAAGCCATGGTGGGCCATGTGAAAATCCAGCACCATAACCAACCTGCTGGCCCAAGTGTTTTAGTTTGTAAGTACTACTTGGGGCTACTCAGCTGATCTTTTACATTTTCTGCAACAGTACTCGAATCATCTATTTATTCAAGAACTCCTGTTTTCTTCACCAGAGAATGATATTACAATGCTAGGGGCCTGTGCTTAAAATCCCAGTGGAGAATGGACGAGAAGGGATTGTGATGTGGCCATCGCCTCTGGGGAGATGGTTTCTTGCTTTCACTCTCTGGCTCTCTTTCTGGTGACTGCACACGCCCTAAACAGAAACCTAAAAAACAAAACAAAAAATGTGTATTCATTGGCATTAAATGTGTCAAAATAATTTAAAATGTGTAGTGGTGTAGGTATTGTTTTTATATATAATAGCATCCTCCATGGTAATTTTTTCTTGTAATAGATTGCATTTATTGTAACATCTCTTCACATTTAACTTGAAACATGCTATTAAAATCTCAGTTTTACATATTTGTAGATGAAATTAAAAATAATGTTTTAAGTAAATTATTTGAAAATCATAACCAAGAATTGGGACATTCAACCATATGTATTTTAAAGAGTCTTAACTATTCTCATTATATAAGAGAATTTAGCAATTATCTTCTAAGTGATCCCATACAAGAGATGATTTAACAAAGCCAATGTGTTCTTATGGTCTAAGGTGACTTAATGGTGCCAACGCTTTTGTAAATTACTGTATTTGGCATTTTTTAACAATCTATGCGCTATTTATTTAATGAAGAGCTATTGTCTTTGTTTAGGCAGCTATTAAAAAATACTTAGACTGGATAATTTATAAACAACAGAAATGTATAGGGCTCTATAAACAACAGACACATATAGAGATCCTAGTCACGGAATCTAAGAAGTCCAAGATGCAGGGACTGGTAGATGTAGTAAGTGGAGGAGGCTTGCTCTCCACCCCCTTACACGGTGCCTCGGGTAGATGTAGCAAGTGGAGGAGGCTTGCTCTCTGCCTCCTTACCTGGTCCCTTGTTGCTGCACTCTCATGTGTTGGACAGGGTAAGGCCGCTCACTCAAGGCTATTAGAAGCACTAGTCCTGGGGCCAGCAGATGGCATGATGGTCACTTTGCTGGACTCCTACTTAGTTGATTGTGGTTCAAGTCCTGGATCCAACAGCTTAAAACTCATGCTGGCCGTGTGTGTGTGTGTGTGTGTATGTGTGTGTGTTCCCAAAATCTCAGGAGGAGATTAGAAGAGAAGGAATTGTGGTGTGGCATCCTCCCTGAGAGGTGATTTTCTCACTTTCTCTCACTCTGGCTTTCTAGTGAGCACACATGACCTATAGCAAAAATCTCTTAAAAAAAAAAAAAGACTAGTCCCACTCAAAAAGGAGACACTGCTATTCTGACTCACTTCCTTGAAGTCCTACATCTTACTAATAACACATTGGGTGTTAGGTTCCAACATAAGCATTTGCCAAATCAACGTTCAGTACATAGCAGCTAGCTAGTGTTTCGTGGAGTCACATCTCAAATGATTTGAAAGAAATCATTAGGACAAATACTGAGCTCAATAAAAAATCATATGGATAAAACAGTTCCACGTTATTTGGGTTATGTAATATAGCTCTCAAAATTTAGAATATTTTTTAAATTGGAACATGCTGTAATATTAATTTATTTTATGGTTTATTAGGAAATATATTTCTATAATGAAGATGAAATAGATGCTGAACTAAGTATGAGCATTCAAATATTCATAAGAAATGGTCACTACCCTTGAGATTTCTAAAATGTACTTAGGCAAAAATACATAATACCTAAAATTTAATAACTAGTGTAAGAACTTGTACATAAAGCTCCCTGGTGTCACAGAGGAAGAGAAAATAATGAACTGTTCTAGAATTACTTGAGGACATTTTTAGTTTACTTTATCCTTGAAAAGTTAAGTCAGTTTTATTACTTAGAGACGAGCGGCAAAAATTGGAGACAAAGATGTCAAAAACAGAACAATGACCAGCAGATGGTGAACTGGTTACATTGCTGGACTTGCACACAGTTGACTAAGATTTGAGTCCTGGACTCGGTGGCTTAAAATCCACACCAGGCATGTGTGTATGTGTGCCCCAAATCCTGAGAGGAGTAATGGAGTAATGGGGGATTATAGCATGACCATCCCCCCAAGAGATGATTTCTTGCTTTCAGTCTCTCTTCTGTGTCTCCTGGGAGCACATGCTCCCTGTAAGAAAAATCCTTAAAAAAAAAAAATTAAAAAATGGGACCAGCAGTTAGCGTAATGGCTATGTCTCTGGATTCCCACGTAGTCGACCGTGGTTCGAGTCCCGGACACGGTGGCTTAAACTCATGCCGGGTGCATGTGCGTGCGTGCCCAAGATCCCGAGAGGAGAATGGAGGAGAAGGGATTGCGGCATGGCCATCCTCCCTGGGGGGGTGATTTCCAGCTTTCTGTCTCTCTGTCTCTCTCTGTCTGTCTGGCGAGCACACACGCCCTATAGCAAAAACCTCTCCCCCCCCAAAAAAAAAAAATCCCTAAAAAAAAAAGAAGAAATATAAATTCAGTGTGGCACAGTATTTTAAATGAGATAGGGGTCAGCAGATGGCATAGTGGTTACGTCACTTGACTCTCACATGGCTGATTGTCCAGACCTGGTGGCTTTAAAGTCATTCTGGGTGCAGTGCATACCTGCCTAAGATCCAGGAGGAAAATGGAGGAGAAGGGATTGTGGCGTGGCTGTGCCCTCTGCGGGTGATTTCTCACTTTGCCTCTCACTGTCTCTGCCCCTCTCTCTCTCTCCAGAGAGCACATGCACCCTAAGGCAAAAACCTCTATTAAAATTTTAAAAAGAAAAGAAAAAGAAAAAAAAAGAGAGAGGAAATAGTCCGTGAGACCAAGGTAGAGGTTAGTGGGTAGTGATGAGTTTGGAATGAAGAAGTCAGGATGTGTGTCGAGAAGGTGAGGCTGAAATGTAAATGCTTAATTAAACACATACCAGGCATCGTTAATAGAAATACTGAATATCTGGGATATATCATTTTTATTGTTCATGTTTAATTTACTTAAATTATGCTGTAATTTTAATGAAATAAATTACATTTGAGTATATAATAGTGGTTCAAACTAATTGTCACATTGCAGATGAAAATAAATCAAGCATCTAAGAATCTTGGAAAAATTTAACTTAACTACCATGCAAATGAGCTTAGAGAGTTAGGGTTGTATTCAGTTACCAATATATCAATGGAGTAATGGTGGAATAATTACACACTTACACACATACACAATCTACACATATAATCATAGAGGACATTTTCCCAAGTGCAGAGTAAGTATACCAATCAAAGGTTAGAAAAGTTAATGCTGGGATCAGCAGTTGGCGTAATGGCTATGTCTCTGGACTCCCATGTAGTCGACCATGGTTCGAGTCACAGGCCCATTGGTTTAAACTCATGCCACATGCGTGTGTGTGCCCAAGATCCTGAGAGGAGAATGGAGGAGAAGGGATTGCAGCATGGCCATCCACCTTGGGCGGGTGGGAGGGGGGTGATTTCTCACTTTCTGTCTCTCGGTCTCTGTTTTTCTGGTGAGCGCATGAGCCCTATAGCAAAAACCTCTTTAAAAAAAAAAAAAAAGTTAAATAAAAAGAAAAGTTAATGTTCAGATGCATTAATGACTAATGGCCTCTTTGAAATTTATTAGATCCTATGAAGAGTTGAGAAGGTAATGAAAATTTGCACTAGGTTCAAACTAAAGGAGGAATAAGACTCAGAGAATTTGCATGATAGAATGTGTGTTTCCTCTTCAATGCGAATTTGCATTTTTAAATATAGCAATAACATATGCTTTAACTAAACTCACACTGTACATGCAGCTTTGAACTGAATATAATTCATATTGAAATTATAAAATTTTATTAGTTTAGATAACTGCGTTGATTGCTGAGGAGCCAGCAGGTGGCATGGTGGTTGGGAAGCTGAACTCCTACATGGCCAGCTGCAGTTCGAGTCCTGGTCTTGGTGAATGACTTTCTCACTTTTTCTCTCTCTCTTTCTCTGTCTCTCTCTGGTGAGCACATGTGCCCTATAGCAAACTGAAAAATAATAATTATAATAATAAATAAAATAAGATAAATAATTCTTTCAAAAATATACACTGAAATATTTTGGAAGATTTCAGAAATAATAATTCTAAAAGTTAAAGGAATAAAAGAAATGATTTATTTGTTCTTTTTGTGATATGCTGTTTTTTGCTACCCTAAGCAGCCTTTAAAATATTAATTATACAGTGAGCTTAAAAATAAATGAAGAGAATTTCATGCAATGGGCTCACCTTTTTGTGTGTGTTTAAAATAGCTAAACTTGCGCAAACCTGTGTGAAAATACGTACGCATGTTTAAAAAACAACAAAGGAAAAGAGTTACTTGGTCAAACAGAATTGGGTACCTGGAAATCTTAAAATTTCAAATATACATTTATCAATACATATTATACAAATGTACTCTGGGCATTGTTTTTTAGAATCTGTATGTGATGTTTATTTCTCTAGTTATTGGGACAAGTGTCTACAAATTAAATTTTCTGGATATTATTCTCTACATTGGTTTCTAATACATTTGTTTCTAATACGATTTTAGAATATAAAAATACATTACCTTTTACCTCCACTACATGTTTATTCCTTCATTCAATACATATTGAACTTCTGTTTATAAGTCGGGGAGTACTTCAAGTAGTTGTGATAACAATAAGGAATAAAATAGAAGAAATGATTTTGCTCACTAGGTGCTTATATTCTAAGATAATACACTGATTAACCTTTTCACAAATGATGTTGTCCCACATTATGCATTGATATTGAAAGGAAATTATTGTACACATCATACATATGAGGAAAAAGTACAGAAAAACAAAAATATCTTCTTATTCTAATAATCAAGCCACAAAAACCTATGTGGCGTTGTGTTTCTATATTAGTTTTGTTGAAATTAGTTAAGATACTAATGGTGTAACTTGCCTCTCTACATGATTTATAGTATTGTGTTTATATGAACAAGAGCAAAGTAAATACGTAAGATAATTGAAATAAATATGTGACTGTTTAAGCATCAATTTTTATAAAACAGACTCTAGAAAATAGGATATTTTAGACTGAATCATATGGAGTTAAGCAGAAGAAAATGAGGAAACAAACTCAACAATATTCTAGACATGCTGTGATTTTATCATTGGCTTGTTTGCTAAGAGTTTGTATTAATTTTTTTGTTACTTCAATAATATGCTTGAGAAAACCATGTTTCTGCTATGAAGAATAAACTCTTAAATGTTGAATAAACATGCAAATGAAAGCCAGAAAAGTTGGTGCTCCTATGCACTCATAGTTTATTTGAGGAACTGTAGATTATGTAGTTGGAAGTCCAGTTGGGAACCAATTGATTATGAAAGATAGCGAAGTAATAGCTGAAGAATAAGCAACAGATTAAAATGTGGACATCCTTTCAGTCAGGAAGAGGGAAGAAAAAGAACTGGAGAACTGTGCGGTCAGTATTTCTGCTTCTGACATCTGTGCTACAGTCTCACCTCGATGAGCCTAGGGTTTCCATGCATGGGATGGATGCAAACACTTATAAAGTGGTTCCATGTTAGGGCTGATCCTCTTGGCGTGCTCCCTTTGGAATCCAGCAAATGCTGTAAGGAATTACAAACTATGTTGTCAGAGGAAAAAGCCATGAAGAGAGGCCTGGGAGGACAACATCACAAGAACGTGGCAAACGATGGTCATTCCTTGCTGCTGAATACAGCGGAGTGGAGACCCTAGGCAACATGACCCAGAGAGAAGAACCTCCTAGGCAGCCTAGCATTGTGGGGGGAAAATACATATACGTACACATGCACACAGAGTGTTTTAAAAATTTCTTGAAAAAGAAAAGAAATTAAACTACTAGCTTATTTTGGTGCAAAACAATTTTTAAATCCATTTATATTTTTCAAAAGATGTATTTTCTATGTATTTTTAAAAAGATATATATATATACACACACACATATATACACACACCCTCTAACTTAGAAATTTAAATATATACTAATTAAGATAGTATGTTTTTATATATATATATATAAACACATTTATAAACAAACTTCATATATATATAAACTTCATATATATATATATATGTGTATATATATAAAAACACATATATAAGCAAACTTCATATATATATATATAAACTTCAATATGCATGTGTGTGTGTGTGTGTGTGTATCCACACACACACACACACACATACACATATACATATATATACATATATACATATATATACATATATATATAAACTTCATATATATATAAACAAACTTTATATATATATATATATATATGTATAAAGAAAGTTTGGGGCAAGTATATTAGGCAGAAATAGCTGAAGACAGAGGAGGTAGAGGCCTAGAGATGTGTAAAACCTGGACACAGACACAGGTGAAAAGAGGTTTCTCTGAGACTGACTGGAGTGTGGGAAGAAGTGAGGATGTAACCTCTAGAACTTGAAATGCCTGTTGTAGTAAAAAGCTAGTGAAGCTATAGCTGCAGAAAGAAACTCTACAAAACATACCGAACGAACTTGGACGTCGGGATAAAAATGTTCTCTGGCAGAATGTTGGAATTGATGATTGGCTTATTGTGGTTGCCTGTAATAATTATGGCAAGAGATACACAAACTAAAGAAACTCTTCTGTTCTGTTTCAAGCAAACTTTAGACAAAACATTTTCAAATCAGGAGTTTCTGGGGTACAAAACAAAACACTTTTATGTCTGAGGCAGCAGGTGATGGAGGTGACCAGATCCCACATGGCTGACTCCATGGTCAAGTCCCAGGGTGGATGGCTTGAAAAATATCCCCGAATGAGTGTATGCATGTTCAAAATCTCAAGAGGAAAATTTAGGAGAAGGGATTGTGGCACTGCCACTCTCTTTGGGGGATGACTTCTCATTTTTGCTCTCTCTGCCTCTCTCTGACAAGTGCGTGTGCCCTATGGCGAAACCTAAAAATAAATTAATTCATTTCAGGTTCACAGACTCTCTAGTCAGTAATATGCTCTTAATGGATGAAGATAAAAATGGAGAATGCTACCAGTAAAATGTGATTTTAAGGTTAAGGTCAAATAAATCAATAACAGCTTTTGTTATAGAATTTAGTAGTATTTCCTGAGCTCTGTCAGCGGGACAAATAAACTAAGATACTTATGCAAATCATTCCACAATATCCTGGTGACCCAATGATTAAGAAGCATATCTTGAAAGTCCTCCATGTAGATTCTATGTAAGGCAGAGGATTATGATATGATAAATAGAAAGGCCTCAGACTTATAAAAGCAGGTGCACAAGCTTGAACCGAATGGGACATAGACAGAAATAATAAAAGAATACTGGATCCTCAAATTTCTATGGATAGAAAACCGGCTGAAACAATAATTTAGACATAAATACAGACCTAGTATTTATGGGAATGTAAAAACTCCCTAAGAGGCAGAACCAAGAACCTAGAGAGGGTAAGTCAGAGCCTAAGAAAAATGATGTTTTATTTTATGTTATTTTTTTATAATTTGTTAGAGGGCACGTGTGCTCTCCAGAAAGAGAGAAAGTGAGAAAGCGCTCCCCATGGGGGGTGGCCATGCCACAATCCCTTTTCCTCTATTCTCTTAGGATCTGGAGCACACAGGTGTGCCCAGTCTGTTTTTCTTTTTTAATTTTTTCCACTGAAATTTTTTTTTGAATGAATTAATTTACATTTGCGTTAGCATTGTCACAGCATACAAAATGTGGTTTCCCATCCAGAATATACTGCATAGTGGCTTAATCATGCATGTTATCATCAATAAT
>NW_006160225.1:847422-861100 GCF_000334495.1 Tupaia belangeri chinensis | reverse complement strand
TAAAGAAATTTGCTTAGAACTTAAAGCCTGGAAACAGGTTAGGATTCTGTTCAAATAGTAGACACATGAACCTATTGACAGCTCAAGACAGGACAAAAACTCTTAAAACTGGACAACAAAGCCTAGAATATTTTATTGAAAAGTCACAGAATGCTATTTCACCAGTTGAGTCTCATGTACTTAATTTATCTTCTGTTGTGGTTCGACCTTCCTGGTTGAATTGTGGGATATAATATTCAACTCTAAACTCATACCTACGATTAAGCTGGCCATTTTCTTAGCTTTTGAACTCTTATTTCTGTGTGTCTGCATTTAATTTTCCTGACATAGCACTCCCTTGAGAACTTCTTGGAGACCTGATCTGGTCTCTTTCATGTTTTGTTTTTCTGAGAATGTTCTTGTCTTTTCTTCCCATATGAAGAATAATCTTGCCAGGTACAGTATTCTTGGTTGAAATCGCTTTTCCCTTAACACTTTGAATATATTTTCCCATTCTTTCTTCCCCCGCATTGTTTCTGATGAGAGGTCTGCTGTTAGTCTGATGAGATATCCTTTGTAGGTAACTTGCCATTTCTCTCTTACCAATCTTAGTATTGTGTTTGTGGTTTTAGTTAGTCTGGCTATAACGTATCTTGGAGAAGATCTTCTTGGGTTGATTCTATTTGGAGTCCTTTGTATTTCTTGGGATTAGATCTTTGAGTGCCTCTCTAGGTTTGGAAAGTTTTCTTGCAGGATTTCATGGAGTAGATTATTAATGCTCTTATGAGTCTCTTCGCCTTCCGGGATGCCAATTATCTGGCTGTTTGGACGTTTCATGGTATCTAGTACTTCTCGTATATTAATCTCAAATTTCTGGCCAATTTTCTCAGTCTTTGTGGTGGACTTTTCTAGGCCAGCAATTTTTTCTTCTACATCTGAGATTCTATTTTCTGTATGATCTAGTCTGCTTTTAATACTTTCAAGGGAGATTTTGACTTCCTGTATTATAGCCTTCATCTCTAATAGTTCCACTTGATTCTTTTGTAAAGTGTGTAATTCCTCTTTCAAATCTTGCAAGAATTTCCACACCTCCTGGAATTCATCAGCTCCTTTCTCCTTTTTCTTCTGCAGTTCATAGTTTCTCTTCTCTTCCATCTCTGTTAGCTTTGCCATTATGAATGTTCTAAATTCTTTATCTGACATTTCCATGATTTCCATTGAACTGTCTGTGGTTGTAGAGGGGTTATTCTTTTCCCTTGGATGAGAGGCGTTTTCTTGCTTTCCCATATTTCTTATGACCCTGTGGTGATTTCTAGTCATCTGATGGATGGTGTGTTTCTTTCCACACTTGAAGTTCAATCTGAGCATCCAGGAGCATGCAGAAAAGGAAACACAGAGAGAGAAACAACAGCAACAAAAACAATCAAGAAACAGAGAGAAAGAGAAGAAAAAAACTAAAAAAAAAATATTAATTTTTTAAAGCAAAAATTAGAAAACCACATGGCGCAAAATCACTAGTTCTCAGGAGCCATGAAGGTGTCTTCTGATGTCCTGCTCTCTTGCCTCTCCTGGGTTGAGAGGGTTAGAGGGGATTATTAACAAGATGAAGGAAAGGGAGGTGCTGAAAGCCAAGATAATGCTTTTCCTTAAAAACATTTAGAAAGGAAATATTACAAAAGAAATGAGGCAGAGGTAGAGAGAGACAGAGACAGAGAGAGACAGGAGGCTTGAAAGGCTTCCTACCACTTGAGTTTGTGGGCCGAAGGCTGAATTATCAGTGGAAAATCTTCATTTCACTCATTGCCCTGAAATCATATAAGATCATTCCCCAGTCTGCTTTTCAAGTCACTGAGTCAGAGACTCAAACCACACTGTCAGCCATGTCAGTCACACAGCTGCCTTAACCACCACTCTACCAGCTGGCCTCCCCAAATCATTGCCTCTCTAGGTTTGGAAAGTTTTCTTGCAGGATTTCATGGAGTAGATTATTAATGCTCTTATGAGTCTCTTCGCCTTCCGGGATGCCAATTATCTGGCTGTTTGGACGTTTCATGGTATCTAGTACTTCTCGTATATTAATCTCAAATTTCTGGCCAATTTTCTCAGTCTTTGTGGTGGACTTTTCTAGGCCAGCAATTTTTTCTTCTACATCTGAGATTCTATTTTCTGTATGATCTAGTCTGCTTTTAATACTTTCAAGGGAGATTTTGACTTCCTGTATTATAGCCTTCATCTCTAATAGTTCCACTTGATTCTTTTGTAAAGTGTGTAATTCCTCTTTCAAATCTTGCAAGAATTTCCACACCTCCTGGAATTCATCAGCTCCTTTCTCCTTTTTCTTCTGCAGTTCATAGTTTCTCTTCTCTTCCATCTCTGTTAGCTTTGCCATTATGAATGTTCTAAATTCTTTATCTGACATTTCCATGATTTCCATTGAACTGTCTGTGGTTGTAGAGGGGTTATTCTTTTCCCTTGGATGAGAGGCGTTTTCTTGCTTTCCCATATTTCTTATGACCCTGTGGTGATTTCTAGTCATCTGATGGATGGTGTGTTTCTTTCCACACTTGAAGTTCAATCTGAGCATCCAGGAGCATGCAGAAAAGGAAACACAGAGAGAGAAACAACAGCAACAAAAACAATCAAGAAACAGAGAGAAAGAGAAGAAAAAAACTAAAAAAAAAATATTAATTTTTTAAAGCAAAAATTAGAAAACCACATGGCGCAAAATCACTAGTTCTCAGGAGCCATGAAGGTGTCTTCTGATGTCCTGCTCTCTTGCCTCTCCTGGGTTGAGAGGGTTAGAGGGGATTATTAACAAGATGAAGGAAAGGGAGGTGCTGAAAGCCAAGATAATGCTTTTCCTTAAAAACATTTAGAAAGGAAATATTACAAAAGAAATGAGGCAGAGGTAGAGAGAGACAGAGACAGAGAGAGACAGGAGGCTTGAAAGGCTTCCTACCACTTGAGTTTGTGGGCCGAAGGCTGAATTATCAGTGGAAAATCTTCATTTCACTCATTGCCCTGAAATCATATAAGATCATTCCCCAGTCTGCTTTTCAAGTCACTGAGTCAGAGACTCAAACCACACTGTCAGCCATGTCAGTCACACAGCTGCCTTAACCACCACTCTACCAGCTGGCCTCCCCAAATCATATTTATTAAACTATTTCTAGGAAAGTTGGTAACTAAACAATAAGCATTTCTTATCCTTGTAGAATGAGGAATTTATTATGTGCACTGGGTTTGGATTTTGAGATATTATTACCGGGTAGCTTTAATGTATATCTCATTCCTCCTCTTGCTGACCAGGAATGACTGTGGTAGTTACTGTGGTGAGTGTCTCAGTGTTTGTGAAAGGGTACGTGACTTGCCCTTGGTTAGTATATAGGACTTTGCTTCTGGAAAAACCATTCCCCTGTTGGAGTACTGCAGCACCATATCTTAGGTACCATATCTACCATTCATTGTTAGATGATTTGAATCTGAACTTAAGTCTGTCTGAATAGCACATTGGACAAAAACTTGACAATTTTAGGATTGGAGGTGAGTGGATGTGATAACTAATTTTGAATGTCAACTTGACTAGATTTATGGATGGCTGGAAACCTGGTGAAACACTGTCCGAAAGTGTTTCAGAGAGTGTTGCCAAATGAAGTTTGCACGTGAATCATGGAGCTGAGAGAGAAGATGCTGCCTTCAGCGATGGACACCATCCAATCATCAGGGAAAGACAAAAAGAGGAAGTGAGATTCTGTTTCTTCTCTTCCTCCTTCTTTCTCTCTTTTCTCACTCCCTCTCTTGATCCTTCCTTACAAATTGTGCTGTTCATTCCTACACATTCTGTCTTCACCTGCTCCTCCATTCAGACCTTGGCTAGGTTTTTCTTACCTTCTATTGAACCCAGCCAGATAAATTCCAAGTCCTTTATCACTGAACTATAGAGTTGACTGAGGGTGCTTTGGACTATGGCCTCCTGAAGTCCTCCGTCAGGCCATGGATGGGAACTGCACCCCAGCATCCCTCCTAATCTTTCAGCTGTTTCTCCAGGTTACAGTCAGCCTACTAGAGGGCTTCTCCATCTTCAGATCATATAAGATCATTCCGATGGTTAGTTTCTACTGTTACATATATATGTATACATGTATAAATATTTATACATATAATTCTTTTTTTTTAATGTTGCAAAAACCAGAACTTTAATAGTATTTAGCTGATGAGTTAATAGCATCCACCAGTACAGGTGGGAAAACAAAGCAACAAACAAGACTTGAGGCAAAAGCTCTACTTTTACTAACAGAGATTCATAACATTAAAAACTGACACTACTTTTTCCTAGGTTCTGGAAGGCAACTCTTTAACTATCATATGCTAGGAGGCTTCAGCAATATCTTTCCCCCTTCCAAAAATGTGGACATCTGGTCCTTTCTCATTACGCATTATGGTAACAGAATTACTGATTATTCTCGCTGAGTACTCGGTCAGCAACGATTTCACAGTATCTTTCAAGGTGCATAATTAAGTCTCTCCTTTTGAACCTTGCTGCTTCCTTGATGGTAAATCCAATATATTGTCTCCTGACTTCTAGAGGTCCTTTTACTCCTTCAAGCAATTTGAAGATCTTTTAATATTTTCGTCCAAACTGTTGAATTTCCTTCATTAACCGATGGTTTTTTTTGAGAGGTTTTTGCTATAGGGCGCGTGCGCTCGCCAGTCAGACAGAGAGAGACAGAGAGACAGAAAGCAGGAAATCACCCCCTGGGGGGTGGCCACACCACAATCCCTTCTCCTCCATTCTCCTCTCGGGATCTTGGGCACACACGCACACGCGCCCGGCGTGAGTTTAAGCCACCGTGTCTGGGACTCGAACCGTGGTCGACTACGTGGGAGTCCAGTGACATAACCATTACACTAACTGCTGGTCCCATTAACTGATGTTTTATATCAGCATCAATTTCCTCTGAACTTTTTGGCAGAGTGAACTTTTCTGTGACTTGTGGATTATCTCCAGAGACACTGAAACTTTCGACTTCTCCAGCAAATGCATTATCAGGTTCATTCATCAGCTCATCTTTGCAGAGACCAGTGAATTCATCAGACAAAGAATCCAACTGCTCAGGTAAAATTCTGTCTCCTGTCATATACATAAGCTCTGGTGGACCAAATTGGGTCAAGAATGTATCAGATGGTGTTTGAAAATTTTCCATCATCTCCTTATAGGCACCATACATTACAGTAGCACCTTCTGGCTCTGGCATGGCTAGGTCCGCAAGATGGGATTCTCCCTCTTCTTCCTATTTCGCTGATGGTAGGGCCATACTTTGCCCACTCATAGATGATACAGTACTCTTGGATTCTTCAAGACATAGTGTTTTGGTTGCAGGTTTCATGGAAAACTCGTCTTCTTCATCAGACATCATCTCCGTTGAGGTGGCACCTTCCCACCAGTCTATACACGTAATTCTGATAGTAAGTCCCTACTTTAACAAATAGATAGGGATATAGATAGTTACAGATATAGATACAGATAGATATAGATACAGATATAGATATAGATATATCCCATTGCTCTTGTTTCTCTGGGGAACTATGACCAATACAGTGGGTATATTTCATATGAGGAAGGAAAATGAATTTTGAAGGTCCTGAGAGCTGACCGGTGGGCAGTTAAAATCTTCGTCTTTCCAGGGTCCATGCTATTTTCCCATTCTTTTCCGCATTGACTCTTGACTTTGGACACTAGCTACTGTGATAGAAGTAGAGGTTTGAAAAGCCCTTGCCTGTCTCCAGGCATTTATGAAAGCCGTAATGAAAATTCATTTCTGTAGTCTCCTAGACCACAGTTATCTCAGGTGGATTTTGTACAGCCATCCTAAAAGTCAAATAAAATAAAAAGAGAAGTAGAAAGAAAAAAATGAAACAGGTACAGCACAGAGGGGCTGTAACCGACCTACAACCGAGTAGCTACCCTAAGAGAGAGCAGCACAAGGGAAACAGATTGAGGAAATGAGAGTCCTCAGGTGTGGTTAAGCTGTTTGCTTCACTCTAAACTTTTTAAAGAAGTATATGCCTCATATAACTTTTTTTTTGGAGAGTTTTTTTTTTTTTTTTTTTTTTTTGGCTATAGGGCATGTACACTCGCTCCTATGTGTAGGAAAGACAGAGAGAGACAGAGAGACAGAAAGTGAGAAATCACCCCCCGGGGGGATGGTCACCTGGCAATCCCTTCTCCTCTATTCTCCTCTCAGGATCTTGGACACGCATGCACATGCGTCCAGCGTGAGTTTAAGCCACCAGGTCCGGGACACGAACTGTGGTCAACTACATGGGAGTTCAGTGACATGGCCATTATGCTAACTGCTGGTTCCACCTCATATAATTTTTTAAAGAGTGAATAAAAAAGGAGAAATCATGAAAATGAACAATTAGTAAAGGGAAAAAGATTTAAACAGCTTATTTTAATAGCTAAGACATGAAAGAAAACTAGAGTATGCTTCCCTCAAATATGAAGAATTGTTTGGCTGAGATAAAAGTAGATGCAGAAAAGTTCTCACCCCTTCCAAATTTGCTTTACATCAGGACATATATTAATGTAAAGGTGTTCCCCTCTGCCTTCTCTCCTAGGAAAGAAAGAACTTAACTGGAGCTCAGAAACGCACCAGAGAAATTGGAAGTGAACCTTACTAACTAGGCCCTCTCCACCACCAATTTACTTAGACATATTTACTTTCTCAGTTTCTCACCTCCATTTTCCTTTGTCTCAACACTTCTTCAAAATTTGTAAAAGTACATACATAAGCCAGAGTTCTAAGCCACTGCTTTAAGTTACCTTTCACTGTGTTTTGTGTGATATTTTCTGTACAAGTTGACAAAACTGTTCATTTTTCCCTTGTTAATCTATCTTTTGTTAGAGAGATCTACAAAATTAGGAGAGTTGAGAAGGAATTGTGTTTTCTCCCTGACAGCACTGACCCCTCACCCCAAATCAAGGCATACTCAACAACATAAATACAGTAATAAAAAAAAAAAAACCTACAATAATCTTTATCACATTTGGAAATGGTTAGAAAATTATACTACATAGTAGGTCATAAAGCATATAATGAAATTTTGATGAATGTGATGACAGTGCAATATTGTTAGAACTCCATAGTAAAAGAGTAATCAAAGAAAAAAGTCTTTAAAAATTTAAAGAAAAACCCAAATAATCTATATTATAAATAATAATATAATTAAAGTAAGAATTTAAATAAGAGTGAGTACATAATGAAAAAAAAAACAATGTAACTAATCTGCTTTTTGCAGAGGAGGTAACTGTTAAGAGAAATAAATTATATGTTTGGTTAATTTGTTGTAAAGTTAGGAAATAAGATTTTACAATTATTTTAGCATACAAAAGGTATTGAACAATCTAGTGAAAGGGTTCTAACATACAAACAAATCTTCTGGTTACCAGTATTTTTTAATTTGTGGTATCTAGGTAAGTATTTCTTTATGGTTATGCCTCTCTGAGTTTGTTACACTTCTTGGATATGCACAAAATAATTTTCAGCACAATTTTAGCAATGGATTCTCAAGAAATTTTCTTCACCTTTCTTTTATCCTGTCATTTGGTGCTCTCATTATGCATATTTTGGTGAACTTTAAGGTGTCTCCTGGTTTTCCAAGACTCTGTTACATTTGTAACAATCTGTCTTTGACTCTGCTGTTCTTTCCTACGCCAGTTCAAATGTAGCTGGAGCCTTTTAGTGGATTTATCATTTTAGTTACTGTACTTGTCAACTTCAGAATTTGCTTTTTTCTTTCTTATAATGTCTGTCTCTATTCTGATATTCTCTGTTTGATCACACATTATCATCAAGGATTGCTTTACTTCATTAAACAGTTTTCTTTCATTCTTTGACCAAATCTAAAATGGCTACTTTGAAGGTTTTGTTAAATATGATATTGGATTTCTTTCACAGGCAGTTACTGTGTCCTGTTGCTTTTTCAAGAATAAGTAGAACTTTCCTGTTTCTTTGTATATCATACACACACGTATGTATATGCACATATGTATAATTACACACATATGTATGTATACACACACACACACATATATATATTTTTGAGAACTGGGTATTTAATACAATATATGGTAGTAATTCTGGATATTGATTTTCCCTTTCTCCTCCCTGAGGATTGTTTTCTTCGCTTTTGTATTTGACTTGGCTATTTATCCATAAGCCAAGGGAGACTTTCCAGAAGACTCCCTTCCAGCTCTTTTAGGAAAAGCTTCCCTTGCAGTGTGAATTCTTACCTGTCCTTCCATACAGAGCCCAGTCCTGGGTATGCACACAATCACCTTGTGATGACAGGAGTTTTAACAGGTTTCCCTTTCACTGTCCTTTCTCCTCATCTCTCTGTTCAACTGTCTACCTCATTTGGTGTTATGTGCACTAATTACTAATTTGTACCGTAGTATTTGTAACAGTTCCCTCGGGCGTAAATTTCTCAATAGTCTGACCCAATTGCATGGAGGCCCTGGCAGTTTTGAGGTCATCTTTGAAACTGGTTCCAGTCCAAGTGAACTCTTCTGAGTGGTCTCTTCCCCTAATCCTCCCTGGTAATTGAGCTTGCCTATGATTGACCATGTTGCTTTAAATTAAGAAAAGCATTGCTTTAGGGGACCAGAAGGTGGTGTGTTGATTAAGGTGCTGGACTACCACATGGCTGACCGCAGTTCTAATCTCAGGTCTGGAGGTTTGGGACTCACACAGAGTGCTTGTACATATGGGCCAAAAATCCCAAGAGGAAAATGGAAAAGGAATTGTGGCATGCCTATTACCTTTAGGGGGTGATTTCTCATTTTCCCTCTCTATCTCTGTCTCTCACTCTGATAAGTGTGCAATTCCTCTGGAAAAAAAAAATCTAAAAAATAAGAAAAGGCTGCAAGAACAAGCAGAGTGTTTTGTAACAATACGCCATTGGAAAAACTCATGTACATCTTTGACAATGACATTTATACACTTGTAAAGTTTCTACTTTCATGACTGAATTATATCTCAAAGACCCTCTCCTATTAATATTGTTACATGGAAAATTAAATACCCAGGACCAGCAGATGACATAATGGTTAAGTTGCTGGACCCTCACATGGCTCACTGCAGTTTGAATCCTGAATCCAGCGATTTCAAACTCACGCTGGACAAATACGTGTGCATGCCCAGAGTCTCGGGAGGAGAAAGGATGAAAAGGGATTGCAGCATTGTCATCCCCCTGGGGAGTGATTTCTAGCTTCTGTTTCTCTATCTCTCTCTGTCTCTCTGGTGAGCATATAGAGCCTATAGCAAAAAAAGCTCTCGGTAAAAAAAAGAAAGAAAGACAATCAAATATCCATCCAACACTGACATTTTTTTGGTGAACATATTCTAATAAGAGTTTTCCCAAAGTAAATAACTTAGAGTTACAGAAGACTAAAGTAATAACAAATTGTTATTGTTTACTAACATCTACCCAAATAATGCCATTTTTCAGTATCCTAACCCTTCATAGTGACTATTTTAACTATATACCTATATAGAAATACATATATAGAAATATAGACACTAGAGTCAGCAGGTGGGGTAGTGTTTAAGGCTCTTGACTCCCACACGGCCAACCAGGGTTCCTGTCCTGGACCTGGCAGCTTGAAACTCAAGCTAGGCATGTGTGTGTGCATGCCCAAAAATCCAGGAGGAGAATGGAGGAAAAGGGACTGTGCTGTGGTCATCCTTTCCTGGGAAGCCATTTCCCACTTTCCCTCTCACTGTCTACTTCTGTCTCTCTGTTTCTCTGCCAAGCACATGTGCCCTATGGCAAAAACGTTAAAAACAGACAAACTATCAAACACAAAAGAAATACAGATACATAGATAAATAAATAGCACTTGCTTTTTAGGTCTACTGGCTGAATCCACGTGTATGAATATAACTCGAGCAGGGTTAATGAACTGTCTCTGAAATGAATCGATTTACTAATTCCTAACATGACTGAGCTAGCTAATGTTCTTTTCATAGAAGACTTCTTAGAAGAAGTCCTTTTTTTATTCAATATCTTAACTAAATCTACAGAGAGGGAATAGAGAAAGATGAACAATCTCAACAGTTACATGTAATTGTGTAACTTTTCATTTTCCACATTTGTTGCTTGCCTATTAATAGCAGTCAACTGAGTTATTTTTCCATCACTGCTAGTGATAAAAACCTTGTATACTATATGCCTCAGAAATCCTGTTAGTTTTGGATGGTGAGATATTTTTTATATTCATAGACATATATTTCTACAACTGGAGGATGAAAACACCCAGTGGTTTTACCACAGTATTTGTTCAAGAACTCACCTTTTTACTCTGTGCATTTTTCCTTGTGCTCTGGAACTTAGCCCAAAATAATTCCAATTATTCTGAGTCTTTTGTTCTTAAATCATCCCAGTGATCGCTTTTGCGCATCCATCTGTTGTGATATATTGCCGCAGTCTGCCTACTGACATGTGATTGAGTTTATTCAGCTGGATATCAGAATGCCTCTCCCAGCATATTTACAGTTCATTTCTTTCTGTGCTATCACTGTTTTGTGACTGGCAGGTCCATTGACGCATACGCAAAAGTAGATCAGGAATCGCCCCAGTATTCTACCCTAAATACATAAGAGAAAATCACCTCGGTGTTTGACCTACTTTTTTCCTGTAGCTTTTGGTGGTATTCATTGTCAAATTTAAATTTACATATTCACAGAATAATTTATTTCTCACTATATAAAAACTTGTCTTGGATAGTAAACAGGAAAGACAAAATACAATCAGTAGTAGGTTATGATAAAACTCCAGAATTCCATTTAAGGAAAAAAGGGAAATGTTTAAATTTTCAGCCAGTAATACAAACCACTTTAAATTTTAAATATTACATATTAAATATATATTTAGAAAATACTGAAATAACTACTTCTAGCTTTATTATTGATATATTATTTTTGTAAGTAAAAATAGAACAACAAGAAATAAGAAAGTTTGGGACCAGCCGTTAGCATTATGGCTATGTCTCTGGGCTCTCATGTAGTCGAACGCAGTTCAAGTCCCAGAACTGGTGGCTTAAACTCATGTTGGTGCGTGTGCGTGCATACCCAAGATCCCGAGAGGAGAATGGAGGAGAAGGGATTGTGGCGTGGCCATTCCCCCTGGGGGGGTGATTTCTCGCTTCTGTCTCTTTGTCTCTCTTCCTGGCGAGTGCATGTATCCTATAGCAAAAAACCTCTCCAAAAAATAAAAGAAGAAATAAGAAACTTTAAACTAGTAGTATATATTTTTATTATTGCAATTATAATTAAAATGTCACTACATACCTTGTTTACTATAATATGTCCAGAAACTCTCTGTCTCAAGTACACCCTATGTGCATGGTCGGTATTTAAAGAATGGGAACTGAGTCCATGTCTGCCAGCATCTCTTGTGTTTTAAAAGCAGTACGTGAACAGGTCAGGGTTTATATCCAAATGTCTTAATTTGTAAAAAGTGGTGTTTCAAAGTTAGAAAGGAATCTATGGCAATTCACTCATCTATCTTAGCTAATTAAGTTAGTGAATTCCTCTTGGGTAAAGAGGACTTGTTTAAAGCCATATAATCAGTCTGTGTCAGAAAAGAGATTATAATCAATGTCTCCACATTTTCTAGTCAAGTTTTCTGTCGTGCCATCTTTTAGAAATACAGATGCTTTTTAGTCAAATTTATTGAATTAGTAGTAGTTACTTTACCCTGTTTATAACTACACATTACTCTTAAGGAAGTTCCGATCCTGGCTATGACTTATTCAGTAAAATAGAATATCTTAAAAGTTTCCAGGCAGTTCTTAAATCATACAAATGGGGGCCAGTGGATGGCATAATGCTTACATGTCTGGACTTCCATACAGTCAGCCGCATTTTGAGTCCTGAATCCAGTAGCTTAAAACTCACCCTGGAAGCATGTGTGTGTGTGTGTGTGTGTGTGTGCACAAAAATCCTAAGAGGAGAATGGACGAGAAGAGATTGGACATGGCCATCTCCCCGGAGGGTGATTTCTCGCTTTCTCTTTCTCTCTCTCTTTCTCTCTCTCCCTCTGTCTCTCTGGTGAGCACATTTGCCCTATAGCAAAACTCTAAAAAAATAAAATAAAATCATATCAATGTTTGGCACACATTATAGAGATGTTGAAATTGAACATAATTATGCAAATTGAGGTCAAACAGGAAGAGTCTGGGTAGCAGTAGCTAAGAAAATGACCCTTGATTCTTAGGAAGACAACGAAGCTAAGGTTGAGAATGGAGGTAGAAATCTTCAGTAAAAAAAATACTAGTGCAGGGGCCAGAAGTACTATTGTGGTTAAGTAGAATGGAGGTAGAAATCTTCAGTAAAAAAAAATACTAGTGCAGGGGCCAGAAGGTACTGTTGTGGTTAAGGCACTGGGTTCCCACATTGTTGACCACAGTTTGAGTCCCAGACATGGTGGCCTAAAAAATCATGCCAGGGGACCAGCAGATGGAGTGAAGTTTATGTCACTGAATTCGCACATAGTTGACTGTAATTGGAGTCCCAGATCAGATGGCTTAAAATTTCTTCCAGTCACATGTGTGTGGGTGGCCAAGATCTGAGAGGAGAATGGAGGAGAAGGGATTGCGGTGTGGCCATATCCCTGGGGGGTGGTGTAATTTCTTTCTATCTATCTCTGTCTCTCTGGCAAGCATGTTCGCCCTGTAGCAAAAATCTTGCCAAAAAAAAAAAAAAGCCAGGTTGGTGTGAGTACATGCCCAAAGTCCTGAGCAGACAAAGGAGGAGAAAGGATTGGGACTTAGCCATCCCTCCAGGGGGAAAAGAGAAAGAGAAGTCAGTGAATGTTGCCCATGAGCATTCCAACTTGCCACAGTTATTATTAAGTTTTGATGGCTAGAGGATATGTACACTCACAATTATTAGATCGATTATACTTGGCTGTTAGGGCGAAGATGACAAGGAAGGTAGTCATGAGAGATGTCACTTTTTGATTCAACAGAAACTGACATCATTAAATACAAAGAACATGAAATTAAACTGACTTGAGTATTGCACATTATTTCGCTTTTAGTTTTTAAAAATGTTGCCAGAAAGTGTGTGTACTTACCAGTGAGAGAAAGAAAGAGGGAGAAAGTGAGAACGCACCTCCATGAAGGATAGCCATGCCACAATCCCTTCTCTCTCCTTTCCATTTCTCCCTCCTGTCGGGGTTCTGGGCACATGTTTACACGTGTCCTCTGTGTTTTGCAGGCTGACAGAGAAGGATCTGAACCACACAGTGCACCGTGTGGTATCCGGTGCCTTCACCACCGTACCATTGACTAGCATGTACTTACACCGAAAAAAAAATCACATGGTATCCCATAAATATGTATAATCATGTACTTTTGACAGCTTTTATGACAAAAAATAATTAAATTAAATTAAATAATTTAAATTTAAAAAGAGAGAGGAGAAATACAGTCAACAAGTTAAGCTCTTTGGGTTTCAAAAAACTCAGTGTAGTAGGTCTTTTTTCTTATCATAGAAACTGCTGAAATAAGCTAAAATTCAGTTCAACTGGATATTCCATAATAAGTTTTGTCAATTAAAAATATATTTCTTACTTCAAAATAAAGCCTGAGTTCTTCACAATGAATTAAATATATATATATATATATATA
>NW_006160225.1:839093-847232 GCF_000334495.1 Tupaia belangeri chinensis | reverse complement strand
AATAATAATAATAATAATAATAATAATAATAATAATAATCAGGTTATATAAACAGTAACATAAGTAATAGTAATGCCAGGGCCAGGAGGTGATGTGGGGGTTAAGGCTCTGGACTCCCCTGTGACTGACTGCATTTCGAGTCCTGGACTTCATGGCTTGCCTTCTCACTTTCCCTCTCTTTCTTGTTCTGACTCTCTCCGGTGAGTGTACATGCCCTATAGTAAATTTAATAATAATAATGATAATGATAATAATAAATTAAATTAAATAAATAATTCTTTTAAAAAATAGTAATGCCTAAACATTACCCCAATGTTTACAAAGTATCCTTTGAAAAATAACTTATGTCAATTAATTAAAAGATTTATGATCATTTTGTGTAAATAATTCTTCTGTGACATGTGAATATATATATATATATAACAAATACTTCAATATTCTATATTTTACTTGCAGAATGTGGATGTAAAAGGTTATGGGATCAGCAGATGGCATAATGGTTATATTGTTGAACGCATGGTTTGAGTCCTGGACGCAGAGATTTAAAACTCACACTGATGCATACGTGCCTGAGATACCCAGAGGAGAAGGGATTGCAGCATGGCCATCCTCCCTGGGGGGTGATTATTGCTTTCTGTCTGTCTCTCTGCTGAGTGCATGTGAACTATAGCAAAAATCTTTCTTAAAAAATCATAATGGGAGAAGAGGAAACAATCCAGATATTTCTATGAGTTAAGCTTCTTTTTCATGAAAAATATAGAATTGAACATTTGAATGTTATAAAAATATTTATTTTACAAATATAAAAACATGTTTAGGGACCAGCAGTTGGTGGAATGGCTATGTCGCTGGACTCCCACGTAATCGACCACAGTTTGAGTCCAGGACCTGGAGGCTTAAACTCCAACAGGCAAATGTGCGTGCGTGCCTAAGATCCCAAGAGGAGAATGGGGGAGAAGGGATTGTGGTGTGGCCATCCCACCTGGGGGTGATTTCTCACTCTCTGTCTCTCTCTGTCTTTCTGGTGAGCATATGCACCCTATAGCAAAACCCTCTCAAAAAAAAAAAAAAAAAGAACTTGTTTACACAACTAGTTAATGGCAAAACCTACTAGACATATGTACATTTTCTATGTTCACTTTAATCAGATCAAAGAAGATGTTAATAATGGTGATTTGGAACCATTCAGATCTCCATAGTAAATCTGCTAAGTCTAATGGGGTTAAATTAAATTTTATACATGATTTACCACAGAGAATAAAGACAAAACTGTGATAATTATGTCATCACAACTACCAGTTCTATATTCCCGTAACCTAATATATATATAAAGTAGACATCATTCGACACTATAATTTCTTCTTATGGTTTTTGTCATAGAGCATTTGAGCTCACTGAAGAAAGACAGAGAGAGGGAAAGTGAGAACTCACACCCCAAAGGGGATAGGCATGTCTCAGTCTCTTCTCCTCCTTCCTCCTCTTGGGACTTTCGGGGGGGGGGCACACGCTCATGTGCCCGGGGTGATTCTCAAACCTCAGGGTCCAGCATTAGAACCAGTCTGCCATGTTGGACCTCAGCGCCCCAACCATGCCACCTTCTGACCCCACTTTAGTTTGTAATTTAAGATAGAAGAAAAGAGAAAAAAATTCAGCCCCCCAAATTAGTTTCAAACAGTTGATTGTTGTAGAAGTCGAATAATTGACTGGTTTCTATGATCCATGCAGGAAGCTTAGTCCTTGTGTTGACAAAACAGTCTACAGATTTCCAAAAGATGCAAAAGTTCCATCAAGTTGGTATCGTTCTTTTTCAGCTTTTGAAAGTTTTTTTTTTGAGGTAAGAAATAAATGGAGTTCAGATCATTTCTGTCAGAACATTGTTCAAAAAATGAACGAGTGTTGCATTCTCAGCTCTGCCACAGACTCGGGCTTGTTATAGCTACCAAGCTCACCCGGTTCTGTCATTTAAATGTTGTCATTAGGCTGTGATAGATGAAGGGGAGCTTTCAAACTGCATTTCAGTTTTTCTTTCACTAAGAATAGTTTTCTCTTTTCTCCAAATCAGCATACCCAGAGATTTTTGAACAGATATTGAATTTGTCATATATAAGGAGGCAAATAATTGAAATTTTTTCTCCTACTGTGGTCTTTTAGTGTTGACTAAATTAAAGTTAATGCCAATGTTTGTAAATGAAACGGTAGCGTATTGCAATATTGTGTAAGTTCACTTCGGCACAAAAACAACAACAACCGAAAAACCTGTTATGTGTCATGAGGAACTGTTCAGGATGTAATTATAATGTCTCGAAGTGTGTGATTTCAATACAAACTTTCTTTTCTGTTACTAAAATAGGAATTGATTGTCAAGAATCAATAGTTTATATTGGACATCATCATAAGCAGAAAATGAAAAAGAATTCCCCTTTAGTTTTATATTTGCGTATATTCCCTTACAATAATTCTGTGGTAGAAGTGTTTATAATATTAAATGATGAAAATTAAATAATAATAATAATTAGGATCCTGGGCCAACTCTGCAGTCCAGTGGTTAAGGGAGCTAAATCCCACATGGCTGACCATAGCTCAAATTCTGACCCTAGCTGCTTGAAAAGCACACAGGTACCCATGCATGTGTGGGCCTGCCTAAAATCCTGACAGCATTGAGAAACAGGGGAGAAAGGATTGCAGCAGGAACTCGCTTCATTGCTTTCTTTCTCTGTCTCTTTCTGTCTCTTTGTCTCTATAGAAATGCATGCACCTTCTGGCAATTACTAGAAAAGAAAAGTTAGAATGCCTGCTTCTCACCTTGATTTTACTATATAACATGTCAGTCATAATCACCTGTTGTACTAGGGATACTTGCAGTTCACTTCTAAATCGTAACAATTTGTTTTAGTATCTATGGACAATCCACAACAATGTGGTGTATTTTTGAATAAAATAACAGGATGTAAAAATACACTAGTATGAAAACCCATGAAGAAACAGGTTTGAGGAGGATCTACTTAAATCTGAAGTAACGTTGTAACAGCGCTTTAACTAATGCCGTTAATTACACTTGATGGCAGTCCTGCACGGCTAAAATGCATGCCGAAGTCCTAATATACACTGAAATATTAGAATTGAGGCAGGGCTTTCTTTCAGCAAGAAGAGGAAAGTATCTTGTTTGGCTAGAGCATGAAAGATGCGTGGGGGTGACTGAGTTGTGCAAACAGGGATGTGTACAAAGTCAGGGGAAACAGAGTCGTCTGCACTTCCTGGGCAAAACATGTGGCCAACCTGAGACGAACCAAGACCGGAGGGGGACTGAGGGGCTGGATGGGCCCTGTACACACTCGGGTGTGCTCCTCTTCCCAGTCATCAGTAGTTTCTCTTGGAAGCAGAAAACCCAAGAGGGCTGGAAAAATACCGTACAGAACAGCACAGGTTTGAAAAGAGAAAGGCATCACTCCCCTTTGTTAGTTACGTGTGCGCGGATTCACAGAAACAGCCTTGAAACAGGAGTGACTATTAATAAAATTATTATGATTGCGACAAACTATGTCAAGTACTTTGGAAAGTATTTGATTGAATATTTCTAACTATATTATACACACATATAAATAGGATGTTAGACTTTGTGAATCTACACGTAAATGTGTCGGTTTTAGACAAAATATATATTTAAATCCAGTAAGTTTGTGTGTGATGATTGCCTTTTACCTTGTTAGAAACGTCCCCACGTGAAACCAAAGGATGTAAATCAATAGGAATTCTGAGAGATAAAAGCAAACAAAACCATCATAAACACATTTTAATGCCTTTTTTTATTCTTGCTCCTGCTTTTTGAGGCTGGACTTCAGAAAACGTAGTGCATTTTCCATGTCGCTTTTGTTACCAGTTTGTGTTTTTCTAGGTTTATATCTGAAAATGCCACCTTTGACTCCCGTCCAAATTCAACTAATTAAGGCCTAGAGAAGGTTCTATTTTATGTGGACTTCTGCTCTTTTGATCTTCATGATTTTTTTTTTTTTTTTACTTCTTTCAGAACGTCTCTTAGCCTTCCAGGAAGCCGCATCCTTTAAAACATGTGTTTACATGTCGTTTTATTTGAGTCTTCTTTCTAATTTGGAGCAGATCCAGTATTTTGAATAGCCATTTGTGAAGACAGGTTGCTCCGAGATTGTTAACATGACTCACGGCCTCTCAAAGGCCACTCGGAATGTTCCCTTTGGCTTCTGCTCTACCAGATTTTTAAAGAAGTTATTTGAAAAGTTTACCGTCACCCAGGGAGCAAAGAAATAGCTCTGGTTACCTTTTAAAGAGTGATCAGCTAAGATTACAGAGTTGCCGCTCATCAATTTGCTTTTCCACGCTGATCTCTGACTTGAAATTTTGAGGCTGTCTTGAAGGTCAAGTGACAAAATAGCACCATTCATTACGGGGAGCATCACTCCTGCCCTTTCTTTGGAAGACCCTGCTGCTCCGTAGGTGTGACAGCAAAAGGGGGGGAGCAAGGCTCTATCTGCTTTTGACCTTTGTAAGCTTCATTTCAGAAGAAGCAAGGGTTCATGTAGAAAAACGCCTCTCTTTTGAAAAACATCTTGTTAAAATTTCACAACTCAAAAAAAAAAAAAAAGGTCCACATGTTCCATCTATTTAAAGAAGCTAAATTTTAAAATCAAAACAGAAAGATGATAGGCTCGTTCTGGCCTGGATTGTTCGTCATTTAACCACACTCTTCGCTCATGGGAGCAAAGGGCTTACTATCGCCTATGCCCTTTTGATCTCCTGTTGTCAAGATAACTCGAGCATCTGTTTCATGACAGGACTTCAGTCAGCATGGAGTCAAGTGTAACCATCCTCCATTTCTTTTTATAGAAAGGATTAATTGTGTTTTATAACTTCTCATCGACGGTTATTCTGATGAGTGTCTTCCACAATTCCTGTCCTCTCCAGGCCCAGCAGGGTGACAAGGGATGTTCTTCCTACATCAAAATCTGACCTATAAGAACCTGACCTGAACTGGCATATGAGCAAAAAAATATAAATTTCATTTTCCGTGAACCATTATACATTTTGACTTTTTTTTTTGTTCCATCACAATGGCCTGCCCTAGTTAATTCGCTTTTATAATTTGGGTTAGCACAATATTTTAACTGAGAAAATAGAAGCATTTCTCATACTAACATTGGAAGTTAGCTGTTGAGGGTGTTCATGATTTTGAAATCAGATTCTTAAAATGTGAGCTAACTGCTAAAAGCTCACATTTTCAGCATCAATTTTGACAATTCCATATCATAAAATTATATTCAGAATCATTCTAGTAATATGGAAACTGCATTAATTTGCATGAACAATTGGTTACAACATGTATCATTACTAAGAATGGAATCTATCAGCTTAATTTTCAAGTTTCATTTCTTTTCATTTACTTCATACCTGTTCATGATTTTTTTTTTCTTTCTGAAAAGTTTCTGCCTTGTTATTCTATTTTTCAATTATAATTTCATCTCCCTGGATTCAGAAACAATGTCTAGTCAGGTAATTTTCCTAAATACAGATTTTTATCTAGTTTCTAGGTGCTTTTGCATTTCTCCCCTCGCCATTCCTTATTCTATTGATACCTTAACATATGGAACAGTGACTCAGAAGCTGTGAAACAATTGTGCTTTGTAATCTTACCAAAAGGAAACTGAGCACATTCTTCTTACGGGCTCTCAGGAGATTCTAAAGTCCTATCTCTTCCTTTGACCAACCCCTTTTGTGAAATTCCAGGACACAGAAACTAACATCAAAAACATTTGCAAACATTACGTGTTTTGAAAAAAAGATATTTTCCTAAGATGTAGCTATCTATATAGTTGGAAAAACATAAAATAATAGCCAAAATAATACAACTATTAAAGAAATCTAGGACTTATCTTTTATTTTATTTATTTATTTTTTTTTGGAGAGGTTTTTGCTATAGGGCGCGTGCGCTTGCCAGACAGACAGAGAGAGACAGAGAGATAGAAAGCGAGAAATCTCCCCCCAGGGGGGATGGCCACGCCTCAATCCCTTCTCCTCCATTCTCTTCTCGGGATCTTGGGCACGCACGCACATGCGCCCAGCGTGAGTTTTAAGCCACCAGGTCCAGGATGCGAACCGCGGTAGACTACGTGGGAGTCCAGTGACATAGCCATTACACTAACTGCTGGTCCCTATCTTTTATTTTTTAAGCATAATATAAAAACATTATTACAATTGAAATCCGATGAGTTTAGAATTCATTTACTAACTCATTTCTTTCTTTTTTTTTGGGGGGGGGCGGAGAATTTTGCTATAGGGCACGTGCTCACCAGAAAAACACACAGAGAGAGAAGCAAGAAATCACCCTCCCAGGGGGCATGGTCATACCACAGTCCCTTCTCCAGTCTCTTGGGATTCTGGGCGTGCACGTACATGTGCCTGGCCTGGGTTTTAAGCTCTTAGGTCTGGGATTCAAACTACGGTCGACTACATGGGAGTCCAGCGACATAGCCATTATACTATCAGCTGGTCCTGACTCATCTATTTCTAATAAAAATTCACTACACTGTCAAGAAGTAAAACTTACAAAAAGAGAGAGAGAGACAGAGAGAGAGAGAGAGAGAAACAATTCCAAATCAGTAAATAGATAAAAAGTCAGAAATATTTATTTCCCAATAAAATACTGATAAAATAATTTAGGCTAAACTCCCACATGGTAGACCACAGCTCAAGGCCTAGACCTGGATCTTTGAAACTCATGCAGGGCAAATGTGCATACGTGTCCAGGATCCTGAGAGGAGCATGGAAGAGAAGGGACTACAACATGGCCATCCCCTCTGGAGAGGTGGGTAATTTTGTACTTTCTGTCTCTTGGTCTCTCTGGTCAGCACATGTATCCTACAGCAACAATCTCTCTAAGCTATATGATTAAGGAAGATCCTGTAGCAGATAAAATTGATCTAGCACATTACTTCTATTACTTAGGAATGTATGGTGTACTCCCATTTTATTTGGGCAGGAAAAATGCCTAGATGTGACAATTTACAGCCTCCTTGTATTGAATGAGAACAGGAAAGGGAATGGTAGAAATAAGAACGTGCATACTGGGATCTAGGTGGATGGAAAAAATAAGACTCTGCTGTTCTTGGAAGAAACTGTGAACTGAACATATATGTGTGCACGTATCTGCATGCATAAGTAAGGACCGAAAGTTCGATTCTGTTTCTTTCTAAACATTTTTGCAGGCGTGTCAGTTAGATTTCATGTAGCATTTGGTGGAAGCACTGTAACAGATAGATGATACAGGGAAAAATGTAAACTAGAGAAATTAGAAAAAATATGTGAAAGAAATCCCTAGAAGATGAAAATGGAAATGAATTATAGAAAGAAGAAGAAAAGGATGAACAAAGATAAATTACTTAATAAAGTGAGTTAGAATAGAAAATATGACGATGTAGGCCGACCCCCAGCGTACTGGTTAGGGTGGCTGAATCCCAGTGGGCCGACTGTGCAGAGAGTCCTGGGCAGACCCGACAACTTGAAAACTACACTAGGCGGGTGTGCGCATATGTCCAAAATCCCGAAAAGAGAAGGGGCGGTGGCGTGACCATGCCCCGTGTGGGCACCTTCTCTCTGACTTCTCTCCCTCTCTCTCTCAGTGAGTGCAGGCATATTCTGGTAAATCAAAAAAATAAATAAATAAAAAGTGGAAAGTAAGTACAACTGTGTCCTTCCCATAGTGCCTAATGTTGTAGATTTACATATAGGTATAATAATTGCAAATACTATATACGCCTACTTGACAGTTGGATGTTAACGTGTCTGATACTATTTAGAAAAAAATCTACAATGACTTAAAAATGTTTTATTTATAAATATCTGGAAAACATGTTTTTGAAAATAGTAGAAGAAAGTCCTTATTTTTATCTTCCTTTCCTGGAAATCTCTGAAAAGTTAAGAGAAAACAAGAATCAAAAAAAAAAAAAAGAAAGAAAAAAAATAATTGGGTGTTGAGGGCCAGCAGAGCAGTAAGACATGGCCCACTGAGAAACAGTCACACCCTGGTCTCTGGTTCCGGTTCCGGTTCCGAGGCGTCTCTAATACACCAGACATATGCTTCTTCTTGAGCCAGGGCTAGCTGAAGACTGGGGG
>NW_006160225.1:770705-839081 GCF_000334495.1 Tupaia belangeri chinensis | reverse complement strand
TGTAGGGACCCTGTTGGCAGTGTGCTCTATTCCTCTCTCTCCGGAAGAGAGAGGAATACTAATAATTAAAATGTCAACTTGTAAGAAATCAAGAAATATCTAAAACTCTGAAGTCTAAAGTGGGAGTAGGGGTTATTTCTAAAAAGCACTTCCAAAAGAAGGCTGATTGAAGAATATAGAAAAATACGGACCAGCACACGGATGGTCACAGAGCTGGTGTAAGCATATGTAATGCAGCTCATGAGGTAAGTGGCCTACTCTGAAGTAAAAGACAATAGCCCTACCTTTAACAAGGGAAATGATTGAAACACTGGCTGTGTGGGATTGTGCTGCTTTGGTAGGGTGGAGGGCAGGGATAAATCAACACCTGACATTTTTATGTGTCTAGGTAGGAATATATTGTTGCAGCAAGGTAAAGAGATTGAGAGATACCAATATTGCGAACAACCCTGTTGGGCTAAACTTGGTTGGCTGGGGAGATCTGATTTACACATAAATAAGTCTGGTACAGGACAGAAATTCTAAGAATGAAAAAGATGAGCCTGTATTCTCCTCCAGGAGAAATCATGTGTTTCAAAGAGAAATAATTCAAAAGAAACAATAATAGACCTATACCAAGTAAATACAACGAAATAAATAAATAAATAAATAATGAAGAAGAAAAAGAAAGAAAATGCACCAAAGGTAAGACACCACAGAGGTCTTGCTATATAGGTCTACTAAAGTCATCACCAAATTATAAAATTATTAAAGAGAGACCAGCAGTTGGCATAATGGCTATGTCGCTGGACTCCCATGTGGTCGACTGTGGTTTGAGTCCCGGACCCAGTGGCTTAAACTCATGCCAGGCACGTGTGCATGCGTGCCCAAGATCCTGAGAGGAGAATGGAGGAGAAGGGATTGTGGTGTGGCCATCTCCCCTGGGGGGTGATTTCTCACTTCTTTCGGTCTCTCTTCCTCTTTCTGGCGAGCGCATGTGCCCTGTAACAAAAAAGCTCTCAAAAAAATTATTAAAGAAAAGACCTTTTTTTAAAAAAAAATAATTCATAATAGTGCATGTTCATGAAAGAGAGCAAACCCCCCTCTGATCCCCTTCCTCCAGCCCTCCAAGCCAGTAGGATCCTGGCACATGTACACCTGCCTGGTGCATTTTCAGGCTGATGTGGCCAGGGACTTAAACTTCTGTCCACATGTGGTTTCCAACTCCAAAGTCTGGCAAAATACTGATTGCTCTCCGGGACTGGGACAAAAGCAATGTCATAATAACATGGCAGCATTAAACATTTTTATTTTGTAGGAACAAACTAGTGAAAAGAAAACAAAGTATGAGTAGTAAAAACAGAAAATAAGGGACCAGCAGTTGGCGTAATGGCTATGTTGCTCGACTCCCATGTAGTCGACCACGGTTCAAGTCCCAGATCCAGTGGCTTAAACTCATGCCAGGTGCGTGTGCGTGCGTGCCCAAGATCCCGAGAGGAGAATGGAGGAGAAGATATTGCGGCGTGACCATCTCCCCAGCGGGTGATTTCTCGCTTTCTGTCTCTCTGTCTCTCTCTGTCTTTCTGGCGAATGCACGCACCCTATAGCAAAAACCTCTCTAAATAAATAAAGAAAAGAAAGGAAATGAAATAAAAAATAAAGTCTCATGAAAATAAAGGTTAAACTGGTAGCAAGGTAAATACAAAGGACATTGCTAAAGTTATAGTTAGGAAAAACAGAAGAAAAGATTTAAATATTGAGAAAAATAAAATGAGACTTGCAAAAACTGAAAAAGATATGAAGAAAAATAAGCAATGAATTTTTTTTTGTTTTCAAACAAGGGTTTGAATTGATTTGATCAAAGAAGTAGAACAAAAAAGTTAAGTTCAGAGATTCAACTAGAAATTTTTAGGTAAGAAAGAATACATTAATCCCCTTATTTAAAGATAACTAAGCTTATTCACTATAAAATAAATCCTGGTAAATTAACTGAAATTCAAATTTCAAACTTTAGGCAGGCAGGAAAAAGAAATGAATTCTTCTATAAGGTGAAAAACAGGCTGACCTTCAGCTTCTCCACAGCAATTCTCGAAGCTGTAATGATGGGGAAAAACTACCTACACAATCGTCAGGGAAAGAAAGTGTGACCTAATGCATTCATAGCTAACCAAACCACTATTCAGACATGACTTCAGTAGGACAAAGGGAGAATATTTTGACCTTCCAAGAAACCACAGTCCCTAGTAAGTTCATTTGAACAATAAATACATTCATTTTGAAGAAAATCTCAGTAAACACTTTTCTTTGACAAAGGTAATGTGTATATATATTAAGAATGTAAATAAAAATCATTATAACAAACTTTAATTAAAAGGGGAAGAAAATAGAAAGTAATGTTGGTGAAAGATATAACAGAAAAAGTAGAGAATTTTCTTTTTAATGTAAATCTTATTGTATTTTTTAAATTTGGAACTGCCTATAAAAATTACCAATTCAAAAAATAAATGAGGGTCCAGCAGGTGGCATGAGGGTTAAGGCGCTAGACTCCCACACAGCCAACCATGGTTCAAGTCCTGCACCTCTGGTGGCTTGCTTTCTTACTTTCTGTTTTTCTCTCTCTCTGTCTCTGACAAGTATGTGTGCTCTATAGCAAATTAAAAATGAAAGTAATAAAAGTTTTAATAATGAAATAAATAACTCTTAGAAAAGAAAAAGGAATGAATGAATACTGAACAACTGCTTCTCCTCTTAATTGACTAAAAAATAAAATTTCTTATTCCAAATAGTATGCTAATTACCAGTCCCAAGGAAGGACTCCCACTGTGTGGAGATTAGCACAGATCATCACTATGCCAGGGAGTCCCTACGCCATGCCCACTGTGGCCTGGGCTAGTGTTTAGGTCCATCGTGCATTGATTACCAATCTGAATCTGCTGAGACAGAAAACACTTACACAAGTTACGTAAGGTAAGTTTATTACTTACAAAGGTAACAACAGAAGAAGTCTTAGATCCACGGTGAGCAGGTCCCCAAGCTCAAGAAAATTGCCCAAGAGGGACAGTCTTGACTACATTGCCCTAGGTATACAGTCCTGACTGCATACGCGCCACTTCTCTGCACAGTTGACGGGCTCCCAGTGGGTTAAATGCCTAAGAGACTTTGTGGCCCACTAAGCAAAGCTCTAACGGACATCCTGGCTGAAGGGGGAGGGGGACCGAACACGGGCTTTCCCGGACAGTTCTTCCCTAACTCAGTGTATTGCTTTCCCAGATCGTTCTTCAATTTTTCTTGAGGATTCTAGCAAGGAAGATGGGATAACTAGATCTAAGGACACCAGGAAAACAGTACTACAAGATAATATATGACAGACGAATGTTTTATACAGTGAAAAAGGCCTTTGAATTTCCTAATAAAGAGTATCACAACATTTATATAATATTTACCTTCTAAAAGCAATCTTTAAATTAATTACCAAATTTTGATTCATAGAGCCAAGGTAGATTAGAGGCTAATCTATAACAATGCATTGTCCAGAAGCAATAGAAGGTATTGCTATGAGAGTAACTTGATGCAGATAATGCTTAAATGATTATAGATAAATATAGGGATATAGGTATAGAGATATCTAACAATAAAATGACAATCTATGCATACATACATACATATACATACACAAGGATACAGAAGTGAACAAAATGGGTAACAATCCTTTCTTATACAATTTACATTTTTTATATTATATGCATGTATGTTAAAAAATACTTTGCCAGAGGGCTTATGCCAGAGAGAAACAGAGAGAAAGTGAAAAGACCCCTTACCCCACACAGGAGAGATGGCCACACGGCAATCCCTTCTCCATTCTCCTCTCAAGATTCTGGGTATGCATGCACATGCACCTAGCATGTTCCTTAAGCCACTGGCTCTGAGACTCAAACTGTGTCATCAGTCATGTGGAATCTAGTCACCTTAACACCAGGCCACAGGCTAGCTCTAATGCATATAGTTTTTTTGTTTTTTGTTTTTTTTTTTAAGAAAAAGAAAGTTGTATTTATTTTAACTTTATTTGTTATTATTATTTTCCAATTTGACCAGAGGGAGATCGAGAGTGAGAAAGAAGGAAAGTGAGAAAGCAAGCCACCAGGTCCAGGACTCAAACCATGGTTGGCCATCTGGGAGTCCAGTGCCCCTAACCACCACACCACCTGCTGGCCCTAGATTCTATGCATACACTGTATTCAAAGCTTTTTTGGGGGGAAGGAATCTTTTTGCTATAACGCATGTGTACTAGCTAGAGAAACAGAGAAAAAGTGAGAAATCACCCCTGGGGCGGGTTGGCCATGCTGCAATTCCTTCTCCTTCATTCTCCCCTAGGGATTTGGGGTACACACGCACATGTGCCAGGGTGAGTTTCAAGCCACTGTCTCCAGGACTCCAACCATGGTGGGCCATGTGGGAGTACAACATCTTCAACCTCTGTACCACCCTGCTGTCCACACTATCTTCAAATATAATGCACATTATAAATATACACACGCACACACACATGTATATATTATAGCTTCTTTTTTTGTATTGTTTGTTATGCATTGAAATTATATTCAGTATCTTTCATGGGAACTCATTTATCAGTTTTATCAGTACTATTTTTTTTTACTTTCTTATCTGCTACTTACAAATATTCACTGCTCATTTTTACCTTTGTAGTTTTATGTTTTATTAAAAGTTAGCAAAATGTTACAACATTACTGCTCTTCCTGCTTTCTTCTTGTATTCCATTATTCAAAATACTACATTTACATAAAAAGTATGCTGTGATCTCTATGAAATGTATGTTGTGACCACTTTCGGTACATGTATAATAAAATGTTCTTGAATTTCTCTTTATATTCTGCAAATTTTGCTCATAAATTGGCATATCATCTACATTTATGATTCATGTTTTGGGAATATAGCAGTTGTTTTGTGGAAACCAACTCAATATCTTTTTTTGTTTGTTTATCAGTCATATAAATTGGATTTCTATTTCTGAAAACTAATTTTATAGCATAAATACACCAGTATATCTTAACATAGAACAAAATGAAAACAGAAAACAAAATTAATTTTCAAACATTTCAAAGGCAAATACTATATACAGTCTTCATTTAAAGTGGCCTTTTTTAGAAGTCTTCTTATGTGTAAATTTTGGGTTTGCTCAGACTTTTCAAATTATAAGTACGGTGCAAATTTTCAAATAAAAATGACTTCTTCACTAGTGGTTTTCTCATAATACGATATATATTGACAGATCTCTTTCCTCTATGAGCTTCTAAGTTTCATACTGAATTAGAATTACCAGAACTGATGTGGTTGAGAGTTCTGACAATTTAATGCAGAGAAATCCAATAGCTTGTAAGTAGATTCTAGGGACTCAGGGGTTACACAACGCTTTCAGAATCAAAGCTTTAATGTATTATAAATATTTATTCATTACTGTTAAGTTCTAATTTAGCATAAGAAAACTTACTTACAAAGGTGGAATATTGTCTATATAATATGACATGATTATGCATACACAAAGTATTGTTTTTCTATTTAGAGTAGTCACAGTAAGAAGGATACAATAATTTTATTGATTTCTTTTTTTAAAGCTACATTATGAAATGCATATATTTCTCAATTAAGGTGATGTAAATTGCCTTTATGTTTCAGGGTAAAATAAAAGATGTAAATTCTATAAGCAAAGATTGTTCACTTCCCTCTGTATCTTTAGCCAATGTCTAATACATAAATGCATAAAATCATTGACATGTATTGAGTGAACTAATAAATGAACAAGGAGGAATCATGAGCTCTTGAGAACATGGGAATCAAGAAAGACTTAACTATTATGAAACCAAATCTCAATGAAATGTTATCTATAAGTTGCTTAGCTGCAATCACTGAAGCATATATTCTTATACAAAGCATACCCACCTAGAGAACCCTGAAAATAAGGAAATAATCTCTTTTGCCAACAAAAGACATTCCAAAATAGAATTTCAGTCAATCCGACTGTATCAATTATCAAGGATATGAATGAAATTTAGTACAATGTCCACTTAGTATATCTGACTAAATTATCGATCATGGTCACACACAATTGAAACTGATTTTGCAATCACTTTACAAAAACGTTATTCAAACATTTTATGAAAATCTTTAATATTGTGATCTTCAACAAAATACCTTTTGCTTTTTTCTTTTCTTTTTTATTGAAAAGGTTTTTGCTACAGAGCATGTGCACTCACCAGAAAGACAGAGAGAGACAGAGAGACCGAAAGTGAGAAATCCCCCCCCCCGGGGGGACAGCCACATCGCAATCCCTTCTCCATTCTCTTCTCAGGATCTTGGGCAAGCACGCACACGTGCCCAGTGTGAGTTTAAGCCAGTGGGTCCAGGACAGGAAATGTGGTCGACTACATGGGAGTCCAGCGACAGCCATTATGCCATCTGCTGGTCCCCCTTTTTTTTTTTTTATAGAGATATTTTTGCAATAGGGCATGTGCATTCACGGGAGAGACAGAGACAGGGAGACAGAAAGTGAGAAATCTCTTCCCAAGGGAGAATGGCCGTGCAAACTTACATAGGTTGGCTCCTTTGCCTTCTTCCCCACTCCTTTCCGTGAAATTATTCTTCCTATACTTATAACCCAGTTAAATTCATCCAGAATAAGCCAACTGGGCTAGGGATTTGAACCACTGTCTCAGTCAAAAGCCTAGAGAGATCCTGCTTCTCTTGAGCTGCACATTACCATTGAGTCACAGAGCAGGCAGGTATTGTGGTTTGAATCAACAGATCATTCCTTTACATTGTTGAGCAATATTCCATTACATGGACTGCCGTACTTTCATATATATATGAAGTCAGGAGTCACTTTGTTTCAAGTTTTTGACAGTCAAGGGAACCAGCAATTAGCGTAATGGCTAAGTCGCTGGACTCCCACGTAGTCAACCGCGGTTCATGTCCCAGACTCGGTGGATTAAAACTCATGCTAGGTGCGTGTGTGCGCGTGCCCAAGATACCGAGAGGAGAATGGAGAAGGGATTGCGGCGTGACCATCCCCCCTGGGGGGTGATTTCTCGCTTTCTGTCTCTCTGTCCTCTCTGTCTCTCTCTGTCTGGCAAGCGCATGCTCCCTATAGCGAAAACCTCTCCAAAAAATAAAAATAAAAAAAAGACAGTCAACAATAATACTGTTCTAAAAATTCATTTATAAGTTCATGTGACCTTTTGAAATTCATTGCAGTAAATATTTAGGAGTAGACTGCTGGGTTATATGTTAAGCCTATGTTTAGCTGTATAAGAAACTGCTGAACTATCTTCCAAAGTGCCTGTGAGCATTTCTGTAACACTGGCAGTACATGAGCAGGTTTGTGGCTCCACGTCTTTGCTAGCAACTAGCACTGTCGGATCATTTCAGAAATCTGGGAACCAGTGACCTGTAGTACCCGATGAAACTCCGGAGTACCTGTAGTGGACTTCGTGCCTGATACGTGGCAGTTCTAAGTGGCTCACAGCTTTACAGAAGTGAGAGACTTGCTTCCTGTCTGTAATCTTGATCTAGATACTAAGCTTCTTTGACAGAACAGCAGCTCGTCTTTGGCTTCTGTATGATCTTTCTGATCTGAAACAATGAGTGGATACCTGGCATATAGCTTAAATTTCAGTTAATTTAAAAAAAGATAGTCAAATGTCATCCTCACATTATGTAAGACAGAGATACAGAAAATTCTAAATTCCTGGATACTAAGGATTACTGTTCCTTAAAATTGAGTGTCTCAAATAAGGAATTTTGAAAAGTTGGAGGCTCCTTAATAAACTCCTCTGAAATAATTGCCCAAGTGTACTGTTGATGTTCCCAGAGAACCACACACATATGTACACACACATGTGCACACATGCATGGGCCACGCAAAGATAAACTTATTGCATATTAAAAAAATTATATAAAGCAGAACAGAATGACACTTGTAGCAACAGAAATTTGAAAAAAAAAAGTGATTTGTTTTGGTATCACAGCAAAGTGAGGAAGGACTATTTTACTTAAAGCTCAGCTGAGTTTGGGAGATTGTAATTGACCAAAAAAGAGGAAAAGATAAAGGAGAAAAATGTAATGGAGAAATTTAGAATGTGTGAAAACTAAAGATAGGCTAAAGTTCAGAGGCAAATAAATATAGAAAATTGTTCAAATTAGACATATATCTTAGACAAGAAATTTACTTAGTATTATATTTTGGAATCTTAGCTTGGAAGCTCCTCATATCAAGTAAACAATGCAGAGTATGACATATTTGAAAGTTTATCCTCAGATGTGTTTCTAATGAACAATTTCATTTGTATAAACATTTCCTTGAAGCAACCATTGCAATAAATGATCTTTGGTGGCATTGTGCCATTTTGAGAGAAAGGTATATGTAGAATTACAGTAAGATGAATAGTAAGATATTTAAAAATCTGCTCATAATAAAAGAATCCACTAAAGAAGAGTCTTCCTTTCTTGGAGACAAAATAAGAGAATTTGTGAAACAAAATTGGACTCAGACCCAAACCCGGACTCACCTCACCATCACCTGTGGGGAGGCTCAGAGGAGCTTCACTGGATAAGATACCACAGCTTCTGAGTACATTTCCAGAATTGTAATATTGAGATTTTAGCAAGAGCTTGTTGGAGCCTCCAAAGCTATTGACCTCACTATAAATAACAACATAAAATATAATTGGTCAGGCAAAATGGAATTTATTCATCTTTTTAAACATATTTATTTAATTTTATTTATTATTATCATTCAGTTTGCTCTAAGGCACATATGGTTATGAGAGAGAGGGAAACTGAGAAAGCAATCTTCCAGGTGTGGGACTAGAACTGCACTCGGCTATGTGGGAATCCAACACCTTAACCACTATGCCACCTCTGGCCTAAATTTATTAATATTAATCTTAATGATGTCTTCAAACTGGCAAATCAGGGAAAGGTGTTTGTTGGTTTGGGATGTGGGATAATGTGGATCGAGGCATGTCATTCATGTCAGGACTATTCGAACTGTCTGTGGAATAACAGTCTGGAATTATTGGACATAGGTAAGCACGGTCTTGAAGTAATTTTTTCTGAGCATGCTGGTTGTTTTGGATAGCTGTTAGGAGACATTGGTTTATAAGAATTCTCTTGTGCTTGAAACAGGCCAGGTACTTATCACTGGCTAGGGGATGAGAATAAGGAGATTATGTGTGACTTAACTCTCTGGAAGGTCCTCTGCTTTCCCTCTCCTTTCTCTGAAGTCCATGTGCATGTGTGCCATCTTGATTAAAAAAAAAAAAAAAAAAAAAAAAATAAAAAAAAAACAAAAAAAAACAAAAAAAACGAAGTTCTGGTGTAGCCCAGAAACAGTACTCTTTCACCTCAGCTGTTACCAGTGTGGCCTGGAGAAATCAAATTTGGAATTGAATTTAGGGAAAGGGGGTGGGGCTCAGAATGTCAAACAGGATACAAATCATAAGGGGTCTTACATAGTGAAGCTTTGGGATTTTATTGCAATTGCAGAGAGAAGTCATTAGAGAGATTCTGATAGAATTAATCTTTTTAAAATGAAGGATGCTTTGGAAAAGCTTTAGTGAAATCTGAAAACTAAACTTTCTTTGAAAAAAATGCATATATGTATATATACACACACACACACACACACACACACACACACACATGCATAAATCTTGACTGGCCCAGTTTGGAAGCTCTCTAGACAGCTGCTTTTACACTTCTGACTGCCCGGGGTTCCTTGTCACCAAGGTGTTTTACAACCCATCAAAAGCCTAACTGATGAATTTAGGATGCTACTCCCTTGGTGCTAAATATCTGACCCTTGGTTTTTGGAACATTTAATTTGCTTATCCGCCCCCCCACCCCGTACATTTCAATTGCAATTGCCAAACTGCATTTTAATCAGACAGCGCATTTTAATTTCTACAAGTTTTCAGGTTTCCATACATAACCTGTTAACACGTTGAGAAAAATAAGTAGACTTGAATCGCATCTGAATTCATTCTTAAGGAAGTGATACAGACTACAGGAGAGAATGCAGCAATGTGTACTGAGGCCAACTTTACCTGCAGGTTGTATGGTTTGTCAAAGGAGCCATTGTAGAAATACACTTTTCAGGTAGAAATGGAAAACCGTGTCCTAGATTTTTCTTCATAAGGTAGACTAATTTATTCTCTGGATTAAAGCTAATTAAAGTCATAGTGAAATTGGTGCCAACATTTCATTTATTCCCCTTTCACCAAGAATGATCAATAAATATTAATATTGATACCAAACATTATATTTATTCATTTTATTCAAATGGATTAAGCTCTTCATATCTCTGTGTACCTGCAAACATTTGATGGTTCTTTTCATAATTCTTCCAATTGAGAAACAGAAGGTTGTAAACATTAGCAAAATTGTAAACAAAGGTAACTTTTAAGATAGAAACTGTGAACAAATTCAATTATGTGCAGAATTTCAACTATAGCCACAACATATAAGAAATTCTAACATAGTCCCCGTTTCTCATCTTAAAAATTATTGCAGTACCCTCAGATGGCATTTGCAAAAGTAATTACATTGCAGAGCAAAAGTAAGACATAAATTGCATCCTGTTCCGGCGACTTCTCTAGCTTCTCTTATTTCCCTTTCTCACTGTTTTTAGCACTCAGTTCAAATCTGGAAAACGTTAGTCAAAAGAAGGAGCTAAAATGTTTAGCACTGAATCCGTTATCATTTAAACTCTGTGATTAATAGAATGAAGAATCCTATTTCTTGAGATATAAACATATTTCCAATAATGGCTTTTGGAAAGATGTAGGAGAAAGAGATTGCATCATTTAGTAAATATTTATTTAAGTTTACTGTATCACATATTTTATGCATGAGAAATAGAAAAGTGATATTAACCTGAGAAGCAAAGAAAAAAAAAAGTTTTCTTTGTTTAGTCTTATATATAGAATTTACCAGGTCAAGAAAGATATATGCCCTGGAGTTCTAGGTCATTTTCTTTCCACAATAAGATGAGCTCAAGCTCTTTTTCTCCTTACTAACTATTACTATTTCCACACTATGATTATGGACCTGTAGTGACCTACAGTGGTAGCCTTAATCATTCAAGTTTTGCAAGACATTGTCACAACTAATAAACATAGAGAAGTCCAGGGGTCCTGAGAGTTCTGCATCCTGAGTTCTTGACCCAGAAGAGACCTACTGGAAACATCTCACTCTGGACCGTCCTTGAGACAGCCAGACACCAAGAAAACAGCACCATTCATCAACTGTGACATCACAGACATCTTTCTGGAAAGCCCCTGAATTCCCACCCCTAGACCCTCAGGGTGCCACATTCCTGGTATGTTTAAAATCTCTGCTCATTCCTCATTCATAGAAACAGTACTTTAAGAGTCTTGGCCTCTACCACTCTTCCAGTTGCTATCTTCCATGATAAATCTTTCCTTCGAGTAAATTCTCCTTGTCTCAGAAATTGGCATACTGTCCAATGACGGGTCGAGGCCTGTATATACATTTGTACATTAAAAGGTAAATCTACAAAGGTAGATTTAAAAGTGTGCTCTGAGAGACCAGTAGATGGCATAAGGGTTGTCACTGGACTCTCACATAGTCTGCCATAGTTTGATTCCCAGACCCAGCAGCTTAAAACTTATACCAGGTACATGTATGTGCATGCCCAAAATCCCAAGAGGAGAATAAAAAGGAAGGGATTGTGGCATGGCCACCCACTCTCGGGGGCGATTTCACTTCCTGTCTCTCTGGCTTCTGTGTCTCTCTGGTGAGTGTACACTCTTATAGCAAAAATCTCTAAAGGAAAAACAAAAAGGTGCTCCTATGGTGGTTAAGGAGGCTGGATGCCACTTGGCCAACTGCACCTTTGAGTTGCGGACACGGCAGTAGGTGAAGCATGCTGGGCATGTGTGTGGGTGCATGTGTGTGCCCAAAGTCCCAAGAGGACAATAGAGATAAAGGAATTTGGGCATGGCCATAACCCCTGGAGGTTGATGTTTTTAGTTTATTTCTCTCTCTCTGTTTCTCTCCAGCAAGCACACATACCCTAGAACAAGCAACCAACCAACCAAAAGGCTCAAAATGAAATGTTTCCAAAAAAGAGTTATTCTGCAAATTAACATTACATTAATCAATTCTAACCCTTCAGAAATATGATATTTTCAAAAAACTTTCTTTTTTTAAGAATTACTTTAATAATAATTATTATTTTTAATTTGACCAGAGAGAGCCAGACAGAGACAGAAAGGGAAAGTGAGAAAGCAAGCTATCAAGTCTGGGACTCAAATCATGATCAGCCATATGGAAGTCCAGTATGTCAACTACCATGGCACCGGCCAACCCCAAATATTTTCAAAGAGAAATATAGATTAAATGATCAAATGATCCTCACAATAGCCCTGAGTTTGATAAAATGGTTCAGCCATGGTCCAACTCCTGTACAGTACATTTTGTAATGGCAAGCTCAAATATTTAATACATTTTATAATCTTATAGTTGATTGGTGAAAAGATATGTTTGCATATTTCATTTTTGAAGAGAAGATTAAATTTAGAGAGTGATGGCAGTGGTAACGTCAGTCCATTTGAATGGAAGAAATAAAGAAATATAATAGATTCTATTAGTTTTCCTACAACTTTCCAATTTTTTATATTTAAAACTTGCTTTTATCAGAATTTTCATTTGTTTTGTTTTGTTTTTGTTATAGGGCATGTGTGCGTGCTAGTGACAGAGACACACAGAGAGTGGGAAAGTGAAAATCACCTCTCGGGACAATGGCCATGATACACTTCCTTCTCCTCCATTCTCCTCTTGAGATTTCGGGCATCCCCACACATACATGCCCAGTGTGATTTTTCAGCTGCTGGATCTGGGGACTTGAACTGTGCAGCCAGCCCTGTGGGATCCAGCACCTTAACCTCCATGGCACCTGCTGGCCTAGAAATAATTTTTATATGGTAAATTTGTAGACTATTTTACTAAAATACAGTTAGACAACTTTTTTCCCCCATATTTATAACAGATTAGGTCACCAATTTATATCATTCTCTAACAATCAGTACTGAAAAATCAAGATCTTACAGTCTCCAACCTCACTTATTAGTCACTGGAATTAAAATCTTTTAATATTTTAAATTTTTTAAGCTTTTTTTTTTTTTTTTTTTTTTTTTTCTAGGAAGCTCATGCACCTGACAGAGACATGGAGCTTAGAGCAGGAAAGTGAAAGTGAGAACTCACCACACTGGTGGGGAGTGGCCATGCCCTAATCACTTCTGTCAGGATTTTGAGCATGCACACACATGCACTCATTGTGATTTTCAAGCCTAGGTGGGGGACTTGAACTGCTGTAGACCTTGTGGGAGTTCAGTGCCTCAACTGCCATGCCACCTGCTGGTGTACAAAACATTTTAAAAATTATTCTGGGACCAGCTGATGGCATGACGGTTAAGGCAACCAGATCCCACATGACCAACTGTGAGATTCAAGTCCTGGTGGACCCAGAAACACACCAGGCACTTGTGCAAGCATGCCTAAAATTCTGCTGGGAGAATGGAGAGGGATTGTGGTGCAGCCATTCCTCTGGGGGATAGTGATTTCTCATTTTCCTTCTTTATTTTTTTGGAGAGGTTTTTGCTATAGGGAGCATGTACTCTCCAGAAAGAGAGAGAGAGAGAGACAGAGAGATAGAAAGCGAGAAATCACTCCCCAGGGAAATGGCCACGCTGCAATCCCTTCTCCTCCATTCTCCTCTCGGGATCTTGGGCACGCATGCACACGCACTCGGTGTGAGTTTAAGCTGCCGGGCCCAGGACTTGAACCGCAGTCGACTATGTGGGAGTCCAGCGACATAGCCATTACGTTAATTGCTGGTCCCTCATTTTCCTTCTTTCTCTCACTCTCCCTCTCTCCCTTTTTTTCTTTCTCTCTGTCTCTGGTAAGCACATATGTCTTATGGCAAAACTAAAAAAAAAATACTCTATATCTGCTTACATGACATGTGCATATCAAGATACACAAGGGTAACTAAATCAAAGTCTTTTGGCTATTTTTAAAACTAATATTATTCATGCAAAGTGATTTCAAATATTTATAGAAAAATAGAATTAAAGTACGAGCTTATTTTAGTGCAAAAATATTTTGAGATCCATGATCTTTTTCATTATATGCATTTTCATGAACTTTTAAAAGACTCCTTGTTTAATTGAACCAAAACATAAAATTGTTAGAAATATTCAGATTACAAAAAAAGCCAAGTGTTTTATAGTTGTATTTTTTCCACTTTATATTATTTCTGAATATTTTCTGTTTTCATAAAAATAAAAGTTTGCTTCTGAACTCATTAACTTGATTGCCCTCTTGTATGTAAAAATGACGGTCTATCAGTCGGGATCTCGGGAGGCATAAACAGACAGAATATAATATTGCAAACTGTTAACCAGCTATTTGCAAATCAAAAAGGCCAAATGGGAATATTGAGGGATTATGGAGTTGCTAATTGCGGGAAGCAGCTGCCACTCCAGCACTGGAGAATAAAGAGAAGAGTTTTAAATGATTAAAACTACACAATGTGTACGAGGGTCCCCACTGAGCTGGGATTCAGACCTACTGCAAATGGGAGGTTGTGATTGGCACAGGTATCTCTGTGGGGCGTGAGGAGGGCTGGTTCTGGTAGGGTGAATCCACTAGGGTCTGGATTCACCATCCGGTCAACCAGTTGAGCATCTCTGCCTATTGGTTGTCTTCTTAAAAAAGGACCCAGACTTGAGACAGCAGTTTTGTTTTGTTTTTGTTCTTGTTTTTGTTTTGGAGAAGTTTTTGCTATAGGGCATGTGTGCTTGCCAGAAAGACAGAGAGACAGAAAGTGAGAAATCACCCCCCAGGGGGGATGGGAATGCCACAATTCCTTACCCTCCATTCTCCTCATAGAATCTTGGGCATGCACACACACGTGCCTGGCGTGAGTTTAAAGCAGCCAGGTTCAGGATTCGAACTGGGGTCGACTACATGTGTCCAGTGACATAATCATTATGCCATCTGCTGGTCCCAGAGGCAGTGGTCTTTCATTGCAAAATCTGGATGGCATATTGCAGTGCCCATAAAAATCAAAATAGCTATTGAAATGATTTGTTTACACCAACTATGCAAAAAATATGACATGAATATGCAGGTGTGGCTAAAATGGTGGAGAAAATATGCAAAAAATATGACATGAATATGCAGGTGTGTTTAAAATGGTGAAGAAAATTAAAAAACAGTGACAACACGCAAAACTGGAAAGGAATCAGAGAAATTGAATCACTGATGCCTTGCTTGTGGGAATGTAACATGATACAACCACACTGGAAAACACCTTAGCAGCTTCTTATTTTAAAAGCATTGAAAAAGCATGCAATTCTCATCCTACTCAGCAAATTTTCTTTGGAGTATTTATCCCAGAGGAATAAAAACTTACATTCAAACAAAATCTGTACTAGAACCTATAGCAACTTCATTTGCAATCGCCTCAAACTGAAACCAGCTCAGCTGTTCTTCAAAAGGTAAATAAATGACTAAGGACACTGTGGGACCATGGCGTACCCGGAATACTCTTCAGTGTAAAACAGGAATGAGCTATTGTTACACAAGACCATTTTCAATCTCCAGGGACTCAGGCTGAGTGAGAAAAAGGCATCGGCCCCAAGACGTTACATCCTGGATGATTCTATTTATATCACATTTTGAAATAAAGATGTTTTAGAAATGAAGATCAGTTTATGGGTTGCCAGTAGTTGGGGGCTGTAGAGAGATGAAATTTGAGGAGGGGGATACGGTTAAAAAAGCAACACAGATATCACAGTGCTGCCTCTGTTCAGTGTGGTGACTAGAATAAGATACATTATCCAATGGAAACCATAAAGCATGGACTCTCTCACACACACGCACACACACACACGTGCACAAATGTGTACCAGTAAGTCTAAAGAAATCTATGCTTGGTGCATCACCTCAGTTCTAAACCTTGTTGAGATACAAGAGTTTTCCACAGTGCGGTCAGTGAGCGACAACCTACCCAAAATGTCCAGGGGCTCTCTCTGTATTATTTCTTACAACTGCATGTGAGTCTACAATTACCTCAAAATTTCAGTTTAAAAAATCTAACAGAATGAGGGACCAGCAGTTAGCGTAATGGCTATGTCGCTAAACTCCCATGGAGTCAGCCGTGATTTGAGTCCCGGACCCGGTGGCTGAAACTCACGCCGGGCACATGTGTGTGTGCCTAAGATCCCGAGAGGAGAATGGAGGAGAAGGGATTGCGGCATGACCATCCCCCCTGGGGGGGGTGATTTCTCGCTTTCTGTCTCTCTGTCTCTGTCTTTTTGGTGAACGCATGCACCCTATAGCAAAAACCTCTCCAAAAAAAAAAAAAAGTCTAACAGAATGAGATAGACTCTAATGTTAAGCTTACGTGAGAGAAATTGCGTTGAGACACAGTTATCAGAGAAGGGACAAAGAGAACATTAGGTTGCAGATAGTAGGTCATTAGCCTGACAGGTAGAGATGATGCCAAAGTGCACAATACACACTTGACCACACTTGATCACTACAGAGGGTGTACCTCAGGACAGAGATCGATGTACTCACCTAGTTCTGAGCAGAGGTCATGGACTCCTTGGAAGATGTATTTTCCTACACGATTCTATTTTTACCCACAAAATCACACTGTTTCTTCCATGTGGTACTTGAGCAGGAAACATCTGTTCATTGAATGTGACTTGATCAATAAGTTTGTTAGTGGGATATAGCAGGTAAATTGTTATAGGAGAGACTAAAAAGGACAGGATATCTTGTATACCAACAATAATTTAACTAGCGTGTGTAAAGACAGAAGTTGGATTGGAGGTTATTATATAGAAGTGAGACTAAAATTAGTTTGAATTAAAAACTGGATGTTTTTGACTGCTGAAGTAGATTTTTGGAAAAGGAGCACACTGTCTCTCCATATACAGAAATAGTCAATTCAGCATGCTCAGATTTGCTTGTCTTAGGTTTCTGATTTCATTGAACTGCATCACCATCTACCGACTTGCCTAGGCTCTAGAGGCATTTTAGGCATTTTTCATTTCTTGTCTCTTACCTAGTGTATCAAACTGGTCTACAATCCCTTTGGACATTGCATTCAAACCTTCAAATAATTTCTTCATCTCAATTCTGACGGACTCTCTTCAAATTCAAGTTCTCATTATCTTCAACTAAACTACAGTAGACTGGAATCCCTGTTGCTCATCTCCTCAGCTTGAAATCCACTTATTCTTTTGCCAACAGAATTAGTTTTCTTTCTTTTTTTAAGGAGATTTGGCTATAGGGTTAATGCACTCATAGAGAGATAGAGATATACAGAGAGACAGAAAGCGAGAAATCACCCTCCAGGGTGTAATCCCTTCTCCTCTCAGGATTTTGGGCATGCACGTACACATTCTTGGCATGAGTTTCAAGCTACTGGGTCCAGGACTTGAACCATGATTGACTACATGGGAGTCCAGTGATGTAACCATTATGCCATTGACTGGTCCCAGAATTAGTTTTCTAACATGTGGATGTGGCCAAGTGATACCACTGTTTGGAGTTTCCATAGTGTTTATTTTCTTAGGAAATAACAACAACAAACTCCAAACATCTCACTAAAATATTCAAGTCTTTGGCTGTTTGGCCTCAGTCTATCTTTCTAGCGCTAATGCTCATCCATATCTAGATTGCATGCTAACACCTATCTGTTATCACCACGCCAGGCTGTATCCAAAGGTAACATGCCTTTACTTTCAGAATTGATCTCAAAATTTATTATGTCCTTGGGAACCAGCAGTTAGCGTAATGGCTATGTCGCTGGACTCCCACGTAGTCGACCGCGGTTCGTGTCCCGGACCCGGTGGCTTAAAACTCACGCTGGGCGCGTGTGCGTGCGTGCCCAAGATCCCGAGAGGAGAATGGAGGAGAAGGGATTGCGGCGTGACCATCCCCCCTGGGGGGTGATTTCTCGCTTTCTGTCTCTATGTCTCTCTCTGTCTGTCTGGCGAGCGCACGCGCCCTACAGTGAAAATCTCTCAAAAAAAAAATTTATTATGTCCTTCAGAAATCCTTTTATTTATACATCTCCCCAATATAGTAAGGAATAGTATTACTTTTACTAAATGTTTCTATTTCTTATACTTGATTTTTTTTTTAATTCTTAAGGGTGGAGACTAGGTCTTATACACTCGGCATCTGCAAAGAGGTCTCCTTCTCACCGAATTGAACTGAATTGAATGCCTTCATTCCTTCAGTAATTATTAATGGGACAACCACATCTGTAATCACCAGTCTTGTATCCATGCTTTGGACAGCCCACAATGATATAAAAGATTAAAAGAACAAAATAAAACAAAAAATTCTGCTGTCATACAATATTCATTCTATTGGTAGAAACAAAGTATAATAAAAAAAAAACATGTCATATTTAAACTATAGAAAAGTGCTATGAAGATTAAAAATAGATAATACTGAATGAAATTTAATTTATATATGATATCAAGAGCTAAATATTCTATATGAAAGTCAAAATTATATGTGCATATTTCTGGAATTAAAATTGTTCTAAATATGTTATTTTCTAGTGTCGTAAGCAATATATACAGCTATTACAAATCTTATGACTACTGGCTGTAGATTTGAAAGACTCATTTCAAATAGGTATAAGAAGTTAGTCATCTTATTGATAAAAATGTATACTACAGTAGACATAAAACACTAAATCGTTAATGTCATCTTTCCAGAAATGGAAATGTCTTTTTAACTTAGAACATAATATGGGAATCATAATCAAATTATCTTCAGAGTTTTTACTATCTCATGTTGCTTTTTAGATACCAAAAGTTAAGAAAAAAGATAGGCTTCATTATTTAAAACTTTCTATCAAATGTATTTTCTTTGTATTTAGTTTTATTTTGTTTTGCTTTAATAGGCTATGTATGAAATAAGTATTATGAGAATACTGTTATTGTTATGTTTTTGTCTTTATAATCACTTAGGCAATATCACTTTTTAATGCATATATGTCTTTTGATAAAACTTGAATGCTATATAAGCACTTTTAGGATGTTTTTTCCCATTCAGTTGGAAATCTACATCTCTTGTATCACCGTAAAACACGTCAACATTTAGAAGGGTTAGGAGCATTAATGAACTAAGTAATAGCTTTTCCTTTTAAAGAAAGGTTTATTATTAATTAATTAATTAATTTAAACTTGCTAGAAGTTAGTGCACTCACTGGAGACAGAGACAGAAAGTGAGGAAACACATCCTCCCCACCTCTCCAGCAAAGGGAGATGGCCATACCACAATCTCTTCTACTTTCTCTTCTTGGGATTTTGAGCATACACACACGGGTCTGGTGCGTTTTTCAAGCCTCTGAGTCCCAGACTCCAGCCACACAGTTGGCCATGTACGATCTTGCTACCACCGTGACCACCACACCACCAGGCTGGACCTGCCTTTCCTTCTTAATGTTTACATCCTACAGGCACTTGCTATTATAAAAGTTTTAAAAACTAGTGAAGGATTTATAATGAGAAGTTCCTTATTTCTTTTTTTTTATGTCTTAGAGGTAACTTATTTGCTTTTCACTCTTCTAGTTGTACACACTTTACTGTGAAAAATATAAGCAGGTTGATATTATTTCACTTGATATTTTTAGACTTTATTACCTATCATATTGTGCATTTATATTATGTATACTACCCTTTCTCCACAAATGTTGATAGTTATACTTTCATTGTTATTGAAGCTAATGTTCAAAAATTAACAAATAAATTTTGTGGTCTTAGATTATCTAAATGATTCTCAAACTAATTACATGAAGTACTAACTTTAAATGCATCTCAGTTATCTAATACTATAATATACTGTGTAATAAACTCAGTATTTAGAAGCTTAAACAACCACCATTTATTATATGTACAAATCCAAAGTTCAACTAGGCTTTCGGCTGGTCTGGGCTCAGCCTGGTGGGACAGCTGTTCTGGTCTCGGCAGGTAAAAACCACACATGTAGGAAGGTCTTGACTAGGATCTCAGATTGTTCTCTAGGTTTCTCATCTTCAGAAAGCTTATAGGAGCCTATCCTCATGATGGGTGACAGTAGAAGTTCTCAAGGACTCTTCAGAACTAGTTTGGAAACTGACACCTTTCCATCGGTGACATTCTAGCTGTCAAAGCAAAATCCAAGCAGGCTACTCAAATCCAAAGGAGGAATGTACAGTTTTCTCCTCCTCTTTGGAGCTGGTGTGAATTCCTATATCTAAAGGCAAAAACAACAGGAAGTGTGAAGAATGAATATGATTTTTCCTCCCAATTTACTGTAAAAAGCTTGAAAAATAGCCTGCACTAACAATTATCTGATTGCTTCACCAGAAACAAAATAAAAATAATTTGACAATACACTTGTTGTTGTTAAGAATACAAGTAAGATCAATTATTTTTACTACTTTTGACTCACACTTAGTTGCATGGTTCCATTTGGAATAAAGACGACACTTCTTGGGACCACCAGATGGTATAATGGTTACATCGCTGGACTCTCAAGTAGCTCACCACAATTCAAGTCTCAAACCTGGTGTATAGAAACTCACACCAGGTGTGTGTGTGTGTGTGTGTGTGTGCGTGCACGCACGCATGCGTGTGTGTGTCCAAAATCCCGAGAGGAGAAGGGATTGCAGTGTGGCCATCGCCCCTGGGAGGTGATTTCTTGCTTTCTGTCTGCTTCTCTCTGACTTTCTGGTGAGTGCATGTGCCTGACAGTAAAAACTTCTCTCTTATAAAAAAAATAAATAAATAAAACAAAGACTACATTTCTCAAATTCAATTTTATAACTATAGACATATATATAAATAACAATGATAAATAGGCCCATAATAAAACAATGTATCCCATACATCTATCTCTTCCCTGAAGTATAAAACTTTAACAATTACATGGTATTTAAAACAAAATGTAGGTGCAACAGGAGAAGGTTCATTGAATCCCAATTCAATACTCCGCTATTTTTGTTCCCATAACATCAGTACATGATGATGCTATTTACAGAGATCGGTAAAATATAATGGCTATGATGAGCCATCTCCATGCATAATTCATGAGGAAAAGTTGCAGACATTTTTGGTGCATGAAGGAAATCTGTTTTTCATTTGCATTTGTTCAATGACTATTCTGACAGGATTTTTAATTTTGTTTGATGCTTAAAAAGAATCAAATTTTGTATTTGCATATCATTAGCCATATGCAACACTTACTGAAGTACTTTGCTCGTTTAAATGTACTGTAGGTTAAGAAGACCAGTGATCTCTTTATAATTATTGGTTGTCTTGAAAGTATGTGAAATGCATCAAAGGGCAAATCTCAAGGAATTAAAATAGACCATTTTTCTGTTGTTCCACTTGTGGTAATTTTAAGTGGTTAATAAAGAACAATTTATCAAAGTCAGTTCAACTAGCATATGAATATACTTCAAAAATGGAATTAAAATATAAGTCTATTTTGGTGCAAAAAAATTGAAATCCATACATAGATTTTTCATAATATGTATCTTCCATGAACTTTTTGAAGACCCTGCACATATCTTAACCTGATTATCTTTCTTAGAACATTCACATTCTAATCTGTTCTATTACTAATAATAGAAATACCTGAAGCTGAGTGGTTTATAAAAATGGATGTCTGGGACCAGCAGTTAGCATAATGGCTATGTCGCTGGACTCCTACATAGTCGACCGCGGTTCAAGTCCCAGACCCGGTGGCTTAAACTCACACCGGACACGTGTGCGTGCATGCCCAAGATCCCGAGAGGAGAATGGAGGAGAAGGGATTGCGTTGTAGCCATCTGCTCTGGGGGGTGATTTCTTGCTTTCTGTCTCTCTGTCTCTCTCTGTCTGTCTGGCGAGCACACGTGCCCTATAGCTAAAACCTCTCAAAAAAAAAATGGAGGTTTATTTTGTTTATGGCTTTTTTTTTCCTTAAATTTTTAAAAGTTTTTTATCATAGGGCATGTGTGCTTTCCAGAGATAGAGACAGTGAGAGGGAAAATGAGAAAATACACCCAAACCCCTGTAGTTGGGGGAGGGATGGCTATGCCACAATCCCATTTCCTCCATCTTTCTCTCAGGAGTTTGGGCATTCGCAATTTTCAAGCCTCCAGGTCCAGGTCTTGAACTCCAATCAGTCATGTGTGAGTCCAGAGCCTTAACCACTATACCACCTACTGGCCCCTTACTCCTGGCTTTGGAAGTCCAAGGTACAAGGGTCACATCAGGGAAGCCTTTTGTGGTGGAGTGGAGTCCTGCGGCATCACGGCGTGGTGCATGGCAGACCCTTGAGCAGAGCTGAGCTTTTCGCCGTCTGTCTCACTTCCTCTCCTTATAAACCCACCATTCTCAGTTGTGAGGGTCCCAGCCTGGTAGTACTTTCTAAAGACCTCATCTTTCAACACCATAATCAGGTGAAGTCTCTTACAGCCTTCATAATCAAGTTACAACCTGGTCATTAAGGGGGCTGGATTCCAAATGACTCGCTGGGGTGTTAGTTCAAATCCTGACCCCAGCAGCTTGAGAAACATATTGGGCACATGTAGATGCATGCCCAATTCCCAACGGGATGGAAAAATGTAGGAGAAGGGATGATGGTGTGATTCCCCCAAAGGGGGAATGTTTTCTCTCAGTCTGTCTTTATGTCTCTCTGCTTCTCTGGGTAGTAGTGCATGTGCCCTCTAGCCAAATATATATATAAATATATATAATAAAATAGGGAGTTAGAGATGAAGAATTTATTGGGTGGAAAGGGGACCAGAAGACCATTCATGATTGTCTCTGCATTGCCAATGAAAACATGCCACTCTTCTGATTCAAGACCGATAAGCACTTTTAGCTTTTCTTTTCTCATCCACAGAGGTGGAAACGTTGTCTGAATGACAAGGAAAGAAATCATCTTAAGACACTTACACAAAAGGCAGGCAAACTGTAAATGGAGAGCTTATCATTGAAAATCAGGGTTTGCAATTTAATCAGATTAGGTCGTATAATGTCAATTCACACTTCTATTATTGATTTTCCATTTCTGTTCGTTGAACTCTACATGTTTTGCAAACTTAGTAAAGTGAGTACATTCTGGTCAGGGTTGTGTAGTAGTAACTCGATGCTCTGTTACATTGGACCCAAAAGGGGAGGTCCCGGGTTCACATCCTGGGACCTTCACATGCCTGCTGGGTGCATGTACAGCAGGGATCAGGGTTTGTTGAGGCTGAGTTCTGGGGAGGGTAATCCTCGAGGGCTCTGCTCCAGGAGCCTGACTCTCTGTCATGGTACCTCTCTTTTTCATGAAAGAAAAAAAAAATGGATTAATAAAACCTAAGTGTGGGGACCAGCAGATGATGCAGCAGTTAAATCACTGGACTCTCACGTAGTCGACCATGGTTCGAGTCCCAGAACCAGAGGCTTAAAACCCATGCCAGGGGTTTTAAGTGCCCAAAATCCTGAAAGGATAAAGAAAGAGAAGGAACTGGAACATGGTCACTCTCTGGAGGGTGATTTCTTGCTTTCTGTCTCTGTCTCTATCTCTCTGGCAAGTGCATGCACCCTATAGAAGAAATCTCTCTCTCAAAAAAAGTGTGTTCAACATACAAACTCTGGTGCCAGATGGCACCACTCACCTAAGATGCTCAACACAAAGTTGTGAAATGTCTGTGTGTGATAATAGCTGGCATTTAATTGTTACTGAATGGAAATGAGGCTGTGGGCTTCCCACAAATTATCGTTGGTCATTGGTACAACAATATTAGCAAATTAGGGATTAATATATTGAATTCTAAGCCAAGTTCTTTTTTTTTTTTTTTTTTTTTTAGAGAGAGATTTTTACTCTAGGGTGAGTATGCTCACTGGAAAGACAGACAGAGACAGAGACACAGAAAGCAAGAAGTCACCCCTGTGGGGATGGCCACACTTCAATCCTTTCTCATCTATTCTCCTCTCAGGATTTTGGGCATGCACACACAACTGCCCAGTGTGAGTTTTAAGCCACCAGTTTAGGAGTGGAACCTTAGTCAACTACATGGAAGTCCAGCAACATCACCATTATGCCTTCTGCTGGCCCCAAGCTCACTGGTTTTTGTATTACATAGTACTAGACACTAATCACAAAACTAAGATTATGTTAGGAGTTGCTGTCCACATTACTAACTATTAACAAAAAGGGAAAGAAAAGAGGGTCTTCCACAGCACTGTAGAAATCTTCCTCCAGGGAGAAGAATAGCTTCCCTTCACTGAAAAAAAATTTAAAGCAATAGAATAGAAAACAAAATTTATTAAAATATCCTGTGTTTTGATTTAAACTGTACTTTTTAATAGTACTGCTAAGTAGCCCTGAAGCAAAATTATTTATCCAAGATCATAATCTGATTTAGACTCAGACCAAATACCAGAACCAGATTCAACTGATTACAGATTCTCCTAAAACGGTGAGGCTGCTGCATCATTTCTTGACCTCAAGGTTTTCTTTTCTTTTATTTTTAAAAAGAGTTTACTTTTGTTTTGTTTGTTTGTTTGTTTGTTTGCTATAGGGCACATGCGCTCACCAGACAGACAGAGAGAGACAGAGAAACAGAAAGCGAGAAATCACCCCCCAGGGGGGGATGGCCATGCTGCAATCCCTTTTCCTCTGTTCTCCTCTCGGGATCTTGGGCACACATGCACACGTGCCCGGCATGAGTTTTAAGCCACCGGGTCCGGGACGCGAACCGCAGTCAACTACATGGGAGTCCAGCGACATAGCCATTACGCTAACTGCTGGCCCCCCCCTCGAGGTTTTCTTAACAGCTAGAAATTTATCAACTGCTATCATAATGTTCCTTTTGAAGTAGTGGTAAGAGATTAAGTGAGCGACCATGTAGAATTGTATTTAGCAAAAAGAAATGACTCAGCTATCCAATGCTCAATAAATGTTTGTGTTGCCTTAACCACCATAAAAATGAAAATAACTTACAAAAATCAAAAGTTGGAGAGAAAGTCTGACACGATTCTCAGATTCAAGTGTGAGCCCCCAAATAACCAAAAGTTTGCTGTACCTTTAGTTAACTAAGCCCAGTGGGCCAAAAGATGGTACAAGGTGAGCTGCAATGGTCGAGAAGGGACATAGCGTGCCCTGATGCTGAGACCACATGGAAAGGTCCAGGGTTTGAGTCCCAAGGTCTCTGTGTACACACTGGGGTGAGCTCAGGTGCCCATGATCCTGCCTGGCTGAAGGGTGGGATGTAGAGAGGGTTTTGTCAAAGATGTCTTTCTCTCTCTCTCCTTTTCTGTCCCTTTCAGAAGAAATAAATTAAAACAACTCAAAAATACATAACTCCCAGAAAAGATGTGATTTAGCTAAAGGAGAGGGGCTGCGTAAGGACATGTAAATGGCACCTGTATTTTGCTAACGTATCTTAGTTTACTTTTTAATGCATTCAGAGACATTGTCCTGAATCAGACCGACTGTATGAGGAATAAGGAACTGGAGGGATTTCCCACAGAAGTGGCAGTTTTGAAGCAGAGTTTATCACCTTTCTCTCTGTAATCCTTCATCTTCCTACACACCCTTTAGTTTAGGCCTTCTCATTTGTCAATATTTCCCTGAAAGTGAGAATTTCATAATAACAAATTTGTATAGTGTAAAAATGACTCAGTGTTTAAACTGAGGATTTAGGGCTACAGACTAAGAAGTATAAAAACTAGACTGTTTTAAACCATTTGATTTGCAAACTTACTGAGCACAACGGATTTTACAATTTCCAAACTAAATGCACAACTATTTATGTAATGGTTTGTTCTGCTTAGTTTTTCATTTAAACGATGTGTATAGAATGAGAGCATTTAACATGAATCTGTGCTAACGTTAATTCCAGATTAATCTGGAAATATATTCTGAAGACTCCTTTGATGGTAGCTAGAACACAATGGCTCAAGAGTTGATGGAAAGCAAAACTCTGGCACTTTCCGCTTGAAATAAGAGGAAGCTATCGTGCAGGGCCAGGCAGGAGGCTTCACTGGAAATACAGAAAGAGCAAGCTGCAGCTGCTGGGGGCAGGGGAGGGAGGAAGCAGCTTACTTATGACAAGTGGGGTAGGGTGGGGTGGAGTATACTTTCTCTGTTTTTCTAGGGTTTTGAGACTTATTTTGATATTTTAGTAGATTAAAACCAAAATTACAGTGCAGACCAGTACTGAAACAGCAAGATTTATAAGATACAACTTCTGCTTGAATGTATAAATATTGGAATGTAATTGTTCCAAAGCCAAAGCTATTCTTTCAGAATAAGGTTTGTTAATATTAGAATCATCTTCATCTTTTAAGAATAGTAATGATAGTGACTATGAACACTTTGACACGTTAAAATGTAAAAGAAAGCTATTAACAATCTTATTTGACAATCTTAAGCTAGCAAGATATCCTTCCTATTCAATGAGAATTGTAACCTGTCCCCCCAGCTTATTTGGTATGGTTTCTTTGTTTTGTTTTTGCTTTTTGTTTCTTAAAGGCTAGGAGGAGATCACAAGACCTCAGCGATGTAACTAATTCCCAATACCTACTAGGGTTATACCATGTCATTTGGTAAATAATTTTAACTTCAGGGAAAATTTACAGGATTGGTTCTCTCCAAAATTTAGTGCTAAAGCAGCCAACAATAACCAACACAGACATCTTCCAGGAGGCTAAGGAGAAGTTCTTACTCAGTTGATGAAATACCCACCAAGGAAGAGGATAACTTGAAACCTCAACGATATTCTATAGGGGAAGCCCAAAATAAACTCGTCCAGAAATATTTCCATGTTTATAAATAAATACAATCATTTTGAAGTGAACATGTCTGGAACTTTAAACAGAATAATTTCATGAAATGAAAAAAGAAATAATGGACTAATCAGAATTGCAGAAAGGGTTCAGTGGAGACTTTTCGGATTCTATAAAAAATCATAGCAAAAAGGAGCATATGTGATAAAAAAGCCAGACTATATCCTTAGTATCTGTGAAAAGAGAAAATTATGGAAAATGAAATCATTTCCTATGGGGACTGACGAATGCACAATTTCGAATCCATGCTGCTTCCAAGATATTAAAACTAAATATAGTACATCTGCTCTATGGCATCGGAGATAATATATCACAGTGTGAAGTTTCATGATGATTATGTGTACTCAGCTGTTTTTTTGTTTTTTTTTTTTTCCCTTAGATATTGCTATTCTTTTCTGGTTTTCATTATCTGAGAGCAGGAAAGTACGCGTTTAAGGAACTGGGGGGAAAAGAAGTCAAGCAATCCAGGTGACATGACAATGAAATGTGTGGCAAAGTAGAGATATCAGATTGAAAAGTAGGCTGGTCTTCAGGCCCAGGACTGATGATGACGTTGGATGACTAAATACTCCGTGGTGACACACTCCAGAGTTTGAGGTTCCTTCGAAATAACTGGGGCACTAGCTCAGCCGTGTGCTACAATCTCTGCATGGTTTAAGAGAAACTGCTAATTTAAATGCTTCTCGGAGTTGGAGCACAATAATTAGACCAGAGAGAGGAGAGGTATTAGAAGCAAATACCTTCAAGAAAAATGAATAACAAAGGATTACTTGATATTATAAAACTATGTTACTATTCTGTGCTGTGAAAGCATCTCTACTCCAAATACTACAGTGGAAAGTAAAGCAAAATGTTCTTTTCCATTTTAACACAGAAGCAATGCAACAGGATGTTTCCTACGCCAACCTCACAAAGGGAAATGAAAAAACTAGTACAAATACTTCATCATAGTAATCAATTTATTTTTAAGTAACACAAATGCATTAGAGCTAATGTATTAGTGGAAACATGGTACCAGTTAACATTCAACAAATATATAACGAATGTAGTTTATTTATGTATTTATTATTATTATTATTATTATTACTCCAGCAAACATATCAGAGCTAGGAAATTTAGATTTCCTGTGATTCTGTGATCATGGACAGAAGCTTATTATTAATGTGTTTTTCTTTTCCCAGTCTCTTCCCTGAAATAGAATTCAAGGCTCACGCTGTGTCCCTGCAATATTGTTCCCTGCAAGAAATGATTTTGTTCTGCCTCACAGGCGATATGTTTTTATGCTTAATTTTGCCCTGGGTAACCACAATGCTTGTTTATGTCCTTAAAATGCCTTTTAAAGAAATTGATTTCTATGAATCATCAATAAATCTTGCTGCTAGGACCTAATACTTTTCAGTTACGAGTTGGGGGGAAAATTTACACTTTGTTTCTCTATCATATGTTTATTAATCATGATTAAGCAGTAGCATTTAATCACTTGTGGAAATATATTAATATGTCTTTTCCGTAGTTCCAGCATTACTTTAATTATATGCTTTTATTTAAAGTTTTAACATGTGGTTCAGATCAGTTTAGCCCTAAGTGTAGTTAACGAAATGCATTTACAGTGTAATAACACTATGCAGCTGAATTTTATCTTTGGAACAAGTACAAAATGAAACAAAACTTGTTTAAAAGAGTGTTAGGAAAAAAAAAAAAAAAAAAAAGTGTTAGGAGCCAGATCCCATGGCTGGAAGAGATAGAAAGAAAGAAAAACCAAAACCAATGTTATTCAGTAATTGTTTAAATCATCGTTATGTTAGTTTTCATAGTTCACAAAATAATGGGGGAACATAAAAAAATCCTTATTTCAGCATAAATAACATAAATAATTTATTAAAAATTGTACTTGGGTGATAAAAAAATTAAATTAGAGAGGTATCTCAAAGTTAAGCTATTTCGGGGACCAACAGTTAGTGTAATGGCTATGTTACTGGACTCCCATGTAGTCGACCATGGTTCACGTCCCGGACCCAGTGGCTTAGAACTCACGCCGGGCGCGTGTGCATGCGTGCCCAAGATCCTGAGAGGAGAATGGAGGAGAAGGGATTGCGGTGTGGCCATCCACCTGGGGGGTGATTTCTCACTTTCTGTCTCTCTGGTGAGTGCACACGCCCTATAGCAAAAACCTTTCCCCCCAAAAAATAAATAAAGTTAAGCTGTTTCTTTCCAAGTATAAAAGAAAGAATCATTGGGTATTTAGATACTTGGTGACAGCAAAAATTGGATGAATGATTAGGAAATTCTGCCTAAAGAGAGTTTCCTTGCCCATTATAAAAGAAGGCAATCCAGAACTAATGAAAATAACTATTTTGTTATTCTTTATTTATTTTATTTTTTAAATGAGAGTGATTTTGCTATAGGGCTTGTGCACTTGCTGGACAGAGAGAGATAGAAAGCAAGAAATCACCCCCCAGGGAGATGACCATGCCACAATCCCTTCTCTTCCATTTTCCTCTCAGGATTTTGGGCACATGCACACACACATGCCTGACATGAGTTTCAAGTTGCCAGGACAGGGACTTGAACTGTGATCAACCATGTGGTAGTCCAGCACCTTAACCACCATGCCAACTGCTGGTCACACTATTTTGTTATTTTTAAATGTTTGTTACCAATATAAATATAAAAGATTTATAAAGAATTTTTATTGTTTCATTAAAAAGATATATGTACATAAAACTTAAAGAATGTAGTTGGCATCAAAGACTAAATTAAAAAATCATAAAATTTCGGAACCAGCAGTTAGCGTAATGGCTATGTCCCTGGACTCCCATGTAGTCGACCATGGTTCACGTCCCGGACCCAGTGGCTTAGAACTCACGCCGGGCGCGTGTGCATGCGTGCCCAAGATCCTGAGAGGAGAATGGAGGAGAAGGGATTGTGGTGTGACCATCCGCCCTGGGGGGTGATTTCTCGCTTTCTGTCTCTATGTCTCTCTCTGTCTGTCTGGTGAGCGCATGCGCCCTATAGCGAAAATCTCTCCAAAAAAAAAAAAAATCATAAAAATTCCAAATGTAGCTACTCATGGTTCATTGTTGAAGATCCTGACAATGGTCACTATTCTTTATACAACCTATAAATCGATAACCATATTCACATATATATAAAATTCATTAGAGGAAGAGATGATAAGGCACATGTAGGTAAAGTCATTATATTTTTACAAAAGAACAGTTGTGAACTAACTTTGCCATTCAGCAAATTTACTGTGGTGATTTTTCATATCAACATGTATTTTTCTAGATTGTTAGTTATATTATATCAGTAGTACTCAATAGAATGTGCTTACTGTATTTTTCGTGATCAATTTCCTACTGAAGAGCAACATTTTATATGTTTACCATTATAAATACCTTAAAATAAGACAATTATTTAGTATTTTCTAAAAAATCTTGATTTCATTCTCCATGACTAACTTCTATAGTCAGAAGCTTAGCCTTGTCATAAAGAATAATAAATATTTCTTCAAAATTTCAACTTGAAATATCAGACTCTCTGACCACCATATTGAATGTTTCTAGCAAATGTTCCCTAGGACTCTTGCTATAAGACCATTTTCACTGAGCCAAGTTTAAAAATGACTGATCTCCTAACTTGCATAATTCTTCATCCTCAGTATTTCCTCCTTCACCTTTTCTGTCTCCATGGACAACCAGTATGGGACACTAGCTTGCATTTGACTCTCTATCTAATGTCCTTCCTGTTGCTCATCCTTGCCTTGTGAAAATACCATCCCGGTTAAATCTAGCTCTCTGTCTACTCCAAGCCCAGATCCTGGATGCTGAACCTGCCTGGCGGGAAATATATGCCCATTCTCACTTGTCTTATTTTGTATTCATGATCAGGAACCGCAAGAGGGCAGATGATACCGATAATCACTTTACTCTTCTGTCGTCCATTTTCTTTCCTATCATCTAAGACCACTTTCATGCTTCTGTTTTTCTTTTCTTTTTTTTTTTTTTTTGGAGAGGTTTTTTCACTATAGGGCACGTGTGCTCGCCAGACAGACAGAGAGTGACATAGAGATAGAAAGGGAGATATCATCTCCCAGGGGGGATGGTCACACCGCAGCCCCTTCTCCTCCATTCTCCTCTTGGAATCTTGGGCATGCATGCACACACGCCCGGCGTGAGTTTTAAGCCACCGGGTCTGGGACATGAACCGCGATCGACTACGTGGGAGTCCAGCGACATAGCCATTACGCTAACTGCTGGTCCCTGTTTTTTTTCTTAAACTTTCATAATATGCTTTCCGTCTTCACTCTTAGCTGAGTGTTGACTTTTTCTGAGAGAAAATTGAAGCCACTCTAAGAAGTATTTCACAGGCTTCCCCCACATGAATGTTTGGTCATTGATCATGCACCCTCTTTTTTACCAGTTTTTGTTAACATGCTTAAACTCTGCCTTCATGTTAGATTCTGTCTTCCTACTTATTCATGGGACTTGGTTCTACAGTTCAACCTCCTCCTTTTTAATCATCTTTTTTTCCTTCCTCTTTTGTGAATCATTCACACCAGCATACAGATTCTCTTTTATTTTTTCCATTATAAAAACAAAACAAAGCAAATAACACCATTGCCAGATTTCTCCCTTTTGGCAATATAGGACAATTCTTTTTTGTTCGTTTGTTTGTTTTAGAAATTTTTGCTATAGAGCACGTGCGCTCACCAGAGACACAGAGACAGAAAGTGAGAAATCATCCCCAGAAGTGATGTTCATGCTACAATTCCTTCTCCTCTTGAGATTTTGGGCATGTACACACAGGCATGTGACATTAGTTTTAAGCTGCCAGGTCTGGGCTTGAACTGCAGTAGACTACAATGTGAGTCCAGTGATATAGTCATCATACCATCTGCTGGTCCCAGTATAGGATGATTCTTGCTTTGCCATCTCCAAATCTGAGCTTGCTATTTCCGGGTCCTAAGTTTCTTCTGAATTACTCTTGCCAAACTTGCCAACTATTGTATTTGCTCTTAGTATACCTAGAAATTTTTTTCATGTCGAATTAAATATAGTATTTGATTCAGAAGCGTCAAACACACTTGTAAAAGAAGTACAATATATGCATTTTGTATGTTAGAGCCCATTTGTCACATGTGTAGGAGAGAAATAAGGCAAAATGGGTGGTAAGACTGTAGTCTTCCTTTAGAAAGAGATGGAAATATTTTTTTCCTTTAGGTCATGTGTTGACAGTGAAGAAAGTATCAGATACGTTTTATCTGAAGCAAAATTTATGTTGGAAAATAGCAGAAGAGTATTTTGGATATAAGTTGGAGGATATCAGGATTTTAAGGTGAGACTTGAGGCAGTAGCAATACTGTGCTTATGGTCTATTTAACGAGGGATGCCTTGGGTAATGAGATTTTATGAAGATTAATTTGACAGACTAATCAGTGAAGAAGAGACTGGAGACACAGAGAGCAGAAGGTATGGTCATTAAGACATAAAATTTGGTAAAATGCAAGTTGACTACATCATGAAACAGAGAAGATAGGATGAGGGCTAGGGAGAGAGAGTAATCGATTTGACTTAGTGATTACTTCATTAGGAGACAATGAAGTAATAATTAATAAGTAAGAGTAAGTAATAGTTACAGATAACTTTAATTGACCACTGAATGAAACAGAGAAGATAAGCCGAAGGCCAGGAAGAGGGAGGAATCAATTTGACTTAGTGAATACTTCATTATGGTACAATGGAGTAATAACTACTAGTGAGACTAAGTAGTAGCTACAGATAACTTTTGGTTTGTCATTCTTTTCTTTTTTTTTCTTAAAAGATTTTTACTATAGGGCACATGTGTTTGCTGGAGAGATGGAGAGAGACAGAGAGACAGAAAGCAAGAAATCACACCAGTGGGAGATGGCCATGATGCAATCACTTCTCCTCCATTCTCCTCTCAGGATTTTGGGCACACACACACAAGTGCCTGATGTGAGGGTTATTTATGTTTTTTTAAGAATTATTTTATTTAACTTTATTTATTTATTTTGACCATAGAGGGGTAGAGTGAGAGTAAGAGAGAGTGAGAGAGTGAGAGAGGAAGAGAGAGAGAGAGAAAGTGAGAAAGCAAGCTGCCAGGCCTTGGATTCGAGCCATGGTTGGCCATGTGGGAGTCCAATGCCCTTAACCACCACACCACCTGCTGGCCCCATGCCTGGTATAAATTTTAAAGCACCAGATCTGGGACTTGAACAGCTTTGCCATCTCCAAAGTGGGAATCCAGCAATGTAACCATTATGCATCTGCTGGTCCAAGTTTGTCATTGTTAAAGATGCTATTTATAATCGTAAGAATGATAAAGTGAGAAGACATACAATACAAAGCACACACCCAACTATTAAAATACATACAATACAAAACACATATCCAAATGCATTGTGACTTTTTGATCTCAAAATATTTTCTTAATTTAGCTCTACATTTCAATGCATTTTGTAATGTAACATGATTTTTAAAGAAAATTTTTAGTCAATGATTTACATATGCTTACATTTTATAGCTTTTCACACAGAGAATAATACAATACATCATGATCATTCTGAAACTATGGATTACGTTTTCTCTGTTCCATGTCTGATTGAATTGCAGAAAGACACTGAGAAACTCAGGTGCTTTTTAAAGAAAAATTTTAAGTGAGAGTTTGGTACATTTACTGCTTTCTGGTAAATAAGAAATAATACCTAGAGTTGACTATTTTCTTATTTAAAAGCTGCCCTTTCTCAGCAGTAAATTTCCTTCTCAATTACTGTTGATTAAAAAGTATCCCAGGGAGCAGTCATTATGGTCTGCACAAATCTAGTCTGTATTACTTCCTGTCCCTTGGAAGACATTTGTTTTCTATTGAATAAATTACATACTGATACATTTATTAAAGATACTACTTTTATTTTCAACACTTTTTGTGTATTTCATTTAGATTGTGAAATCAGATAAAATATGGAATTCCCAGTCAATATCTAAAATAAAGGAGTGAATTTCTTGTAAGTATAAATGGCATTTAAAACATTACATGGTAGTATTGATTGGAAATCTTTAGTAAATAAGAAGGCACCTGTTTTGAGAGAGGCTGTTCAGGTACTGTCTCTGTCCATTTGATGTTGCTTTAACAGAACACCTGAGACAGGAGAGGTAATAAAGAATGAGAGTTTATTGACTCACAGATCTGGAGGCTGGAAAGTCCAAAACAGAGGGTTGCATCCTGTGAGAACCTTCTTGCTACTTCATCCTGTGGCAAGAGAAGGCAAGAGAGGTCAAATTCACAATCTCAAACTCTTTTCTAATTGCTGTTAATGCATTCACAACCCAAACACCTCCCAACACTGCTACGCTAAAGGTTCAATTTCTAGCACATGGTCTCCGAAGGACATGTCCAGCCTGTGATGTACAGTATGTCACTAGTGTTCACTCGGCTATTGCCCAACTGGACTTTTGTCAAGGCACACTGTGACTCTTCTCTTGGGGAAGAGCAGATTCTGCTACCTGGAATTATCTTCTTTAGAAGCTTTGCATGACTGCTGTCTTTCAGTATCTCAAGCCTCGGATTAAATATTGCAGTCCTAGAGAGGTTGCAATTATTCATAGTAATTAACCTTCTCAAGTTCACATGTATTATGTATCAGGTCACTCAATCAACTCTTTTCAAAAATGAATTACAATGGGAACCAGCAGATGGTGTAATAGTTACATCATTGGACTCCCACATTGCTGACTATGGTTCAAGTCTGGATCTGGAGGCCTGAAACTCATGCCAAGCATTTGTGCATGTGTGCCCAAAATCCTGAGAGGAGAATGAAGGAGAAGGGATTCTGGGGTGGCCATTCCCCATGGGTGTTGATTTCTCTCTTTCTCGCTCTTTATCTCTCTAGCTCTGGTGAGCACACATGCCCTATAGCAAAATCTTTCTCAAAAAAAATGAATTACAAGGTATATTTTATATATGTTCAAATTTCCATTTTCTTATTTTTTATTGATAAGATATTTGTCTTCTTATATACCTATGGAGATACTTGTATCTGTTTTACACACACATATACATACACAAACGCAAATGCTCAAACTATTTTAGACTCTGAAAAATGCTTAAATATTCTTATTGAAAGATAAGAATGTAACTAATATTAAAAAATAACAATTTAGTATTTTAATTTGATCATATTTAGACAAAACATTACTTTCATTCATTATAATTTTTTTTCAAATTTCTGCTTTAATATGAAATTTCTAGTGCATTGATTTGTTCCTCCTTATAGGTCTATTAAATTTTGTTTCTTTTTCTGCTTCTAGTTCACAGGCTTCAAATTACATAATGATTATATATAAAATTGTTTATTTTAAAATGTGCCTTGGTTTAGAATTATACATAACTCAATAAAAATTTCTTTTTTTTTTTGGAGAGGTTTTTGCTACAGGGTGCGTGCACTTGCCAGAGAGACAGAGAAAGACAGAGAGACAAAAAGCGACAAATCACCCCCCGGGGGAGATGGCCATGCCGCAATCCCTTCTCTTCCATTCTCCTCTCGGGATCTTGGACACACATGCACACGCGCCCAGCGTGAATATAAGACACCAGGTCCAGGACTTGAACTGTGGTTGACCACAGGGGAGTTCAGTGACATAGCCATTATGCTAACTGCTGGTCCCAAAATTTATTTCTATTTATAGAAAAAAAAATACTCATATAATTTGGAGAACTCCCAGTGGGTTTGAGCTATTTTATAGGATTAGATTACCATTTATTTTTTATTTTAAAACTCATTAAAATGTATACATTATTCCAATTACAATCTTTAAATACAAACCATCCCAAATAACCCAAATGCAATGCCATAAAACAACGTTTTTATTATGATCAAAGACAATGAATCATGGAATTTGATACAGCATAGTAGAAATGGCTTCTGACTACTCTATCATATTTTTTTTTTTTGGAGAGGTTTTCGCTATAGGGTGCGTGCGCTCGCCAGACAGACAGAGACATAGAGACAGAAAGTGAGAAATCACCCCCCAGAGGGGATGGTCACGCTGCAATCCCTTCTCCTCCATTCTCCTCTCAGGATCTTGGGCATGCATGCACACATGCCCAGCGTGAGTTTTAAGCCACCAGGTCCGGGACACAAGCCGCGGTCGACCACGTGGGAGTCCAGCGACATAGCCATTACGCTAACTGCTGGTTCCCTCTACTCTATCATATTTGAGGATGACCAGGAGTTCTGGGGACTGGAATCACGGGAAGGCTTCTTCAATCCCATACCTGATGTCTTGACTAGGGCTTACCAGGGTCTTTCAACTGGAGACCCAACACTTAATGTCTTCACATGTCTTTGGCTCACTCAATCATGGTGGTTTGCTTCCAAGATGAATCATGCTAAATAAATTTTACCAAAGCCAGTGTTTCAAAATACCCAGGCCTTTTAGAATCTAGTTGCAGATGTTATATAGTGTCACTTGTCTCATTTTTATTATTGAAGCAGTAACAAGTTTTGACAGTTTTAATATAAAACCCACCTTTTTTTAAATTAAGGTAAGAACATCTAACATAAGACATAACCTCTTAACCAAATGTTAAGTGCACAATCCAATATTTCCAACTATAGGCACAATGTCTTTTACTATAACTGATCTCTAGAACTTACTCATTTAGTATAACCAAAACCTCATACACATTGAATAGTAGCTCCCATTTTCTCCTCTCCTAGCTCCTGGTGACCATGGTTTTACTTTCTGCATCTGTAAAATTGACTGTTTTTGACATCTCACATAAGTAGTTTCATGCAATATTTATTATCTTTCTGTGAATGACTGATTTCACTTGGCATAATGCCCTCCAGGCCCATCCATCGTGTTGTACATACAGGATTTCCTTCTTTTCAAAAGGATAATAGTATCTGTTGCATGTTTATACCACATTATTTTGATCCATTCATTCAACAAGGAACGTTTAGGTTATTCTCACATCTTGACTTTGTGAATAATGCCTATGAATATAGAAGTGTAGACATCTCTTTGATAATCTTATTTCAGTTCTTTAGGATCTATACTTGCAAGTGAGATCAGTGGGTAATATGATAGTTCTATTTTTATTTTTTTGGAGTAAACTGTATAGTTTTCCTAGTGACTATACCAGTTAACATTCTACCAACCCCATATAAGGGTTCCAATTTATCCACGTTCTCATCCACACTTGTTACCTTTTCTTTTGTTTCATTTTGATCATAGTCATCCCAGCAGGTGTGAAGTGATACCTTGTCGTGGTTTGAATTTATATTTCCCTGTTGATTAACAATTTTGAACATTTTTTGTATAATTGTTGACCATTTGTATGTTTTCTTTGAAGACATATCTATTCAACAACTTTACCCAACACAAAGAAATCTTTCTCAAAAGTAAAACTGGAGGCATCATCCTTTCTGATTTCAATCCATATTACCAATGTTACGGTAATTAAAACAATATGGTAGCCATTAGTTATCCAATACAGATAGGTAACCCCTACAACTCAATAGCAAAATCGCAAATAAAGCTATCTTTTTATGACAGAAGTTTGAAATGATCCATGGCCGTTTTGAAAACATCACATGTATCATTTCATATATATTCAGATACATTTTCAAGGGCTGTGCAATTGAACTAAATTATCTTAGATTATTACATTGCTTCTTTATATGGTTTCTGGACATAGTAATATTTATCCTAAATTTTCTACTCACAGGAAAAAGGCGAAGATAATAATTTAAATAATCCATGTAATAAGTATGTTTTGTAAATAGTCTATTATAAATGTAATTATCAATTATATGTATATTCATAGAAAACTAATGATGGAATGTTTTTCATCAAATGCTAAAAAATTATTTTTGGTGACACAAAATGCAATCGCTTTGACAAAATTGCTTAATAATTATGTTACTTTCAATCATAGTATAGGCTTACTTACTTTTTTAATGACATTCCTGAGAGAGAGAGAGAGAGAGAGCGAGAGAGCATCTCCTCCAATGGGGTAGGGGCATGGTCACATCACAATTTTCCTTTATTTCCCCATCCTCTCAGGATTTGGAGAACACATGCACAGGTGACCAGCATGTCGTTCAAACCCTTGGGCCAGGATTTGAACTGTGGTGAGACATGTGGGATCTGGCTCGCTTAACCACTTGGCTACAGGCCAGCCTAAGATTCATTATTTTTCATCTGAAAAAACAAATGCTTACATATGCTTTTTACTGAGTGCTCAGAAATTTGTAGAAACTTGCCTTTCCTTTTCAAAGTAACTTTATGAAGTGAAATAATATATTTTAAAACTTTTAATTTCTAGTTTTGAATAGGAAGCAAGTGAACACAAAACAGACCTAAGCAAATTTCACAGAAGTTTTATAAACACATTTTGTCTAGTCTTTTTCCCCCCAAAACAGAAGTAGCATCATGTCTGGAAAGTACGTTTTCTGGATATTACCAAAGCATCCACTCTCCACAGCGACTGCATAAAGGAATTAGCATCTGAATCCTTCCAGTGTCAGCTGTTGAAATCTCCTCAGCTGCACCTCCAGGACCTGAGCAGAGAAACCAGGCCCATCTGGTTTACAAGTCATTCAGTTCTCTGTTAGTGACACAGCTAGTCACTGTTTCAACCCCACCCTCTCCAGTTATCTGGAAAATGTGGTCATGTCCCCAAAGTCAAAGAATACTGGCATGTATTTTACTTATTTCACATTTTTTTATTGCTCTCAGAAAGTGCCACATATGAAGAAACACTTTACTCCAAGTAATGAACTGTGTCCAGAAAACCTAATTACCGGGAAAGTGATATGACAGTCTTAAGGGTCCAGTTGAATGTTTTTCTTTTTCCTCTCTTTGTATCTCTTCTTTTTTCGATCAGGGGCCTCTATATTTTGTAATATTATTCTGTCTCAGGAGTTAGCATTTATTACTGAATTGTATTGTGTTCTTTATTTTCTTCTTGAACACAATTATTTTTATAATACTGTAATTTTCAAATGCCGTGGAAAGAGAACTGATTTTATAACTGAAAGTTGTCTCTCTTTATTTTAAAATACACTCAGTTTTAATTTTCAATGATTTTTTATGTTGCTGAATCAACATTGATTCTGACTTTTACTATCATCCTCAACATAAGAAAACATTTATGAATCCAATGGCAAATCCAGTTTGACAACTTCGCTGGATCAAACATTTTCAAACTGTTCCTTCCACAGAACCCATAGCTTCCTGTTTTTTTAAAATAACTCTCTTTATTTTATTTTTTTTAAAGGTTTTCGGCATAGGCATATGCACTCGCTGGAGAGATATAGTGAGAGACAGGGAGAGGGAAAGTGGAAGACCACCTCCAGGGAGGATGACCACACTGCAATCCCTTCTTCATTCTCCTGGGATTTTAGGCACCCCCACACATGCACCAGCATGATTTTTCAAGCCTTTGGGTCTGGGACTGAACTGTGATTGGCCATTTGGGAGTCCAGTGCTATAACCACTATGGTACCTGTTGGCCCCAAGAATAACTCATTTTATAAAAAATGAAATGAAGATCAGTATACTCCTATATGGTCAAATGTAGTCCGAGTCCTGGACCCAGCAGCTTGAAACTCGTGACCTCCTGGGGTTATTAGCTTGTTTTCTGCCTCTCTATCTCTCTGGCACGTGCATGTGCTCTATAATAAACACAAACAAACAAAAAACAAACAAATAAACAAACAAAACTCTACTAAAAAAATGAAACAAACAGTTGCATCATTGACGCAAATTTTTTGCTATTGGGTCTATATGCTCGCCATGACACAGAAAGAGAGGGAGAGAAAGAAAGTGAGAAATCACCCCCCAGAGTGGATGGCCATGCTATAATCCCTTCTCCATTTTCCTCTCTGTATTTTGGGCTCCTATCCCCAGAATGAGATTCAAGCCACCAGGTCCAGGACTTGAACCTTAGTCAACTACATGGGAGTCCAGCAAAATAACCATTAAGCCATTTACTGGTCTCTGAAGCAAATGTTTTTAATTGCCAGAGGGCACATGTCCTCACTAGAAACAGAGAGAGGACACAACACCCCCACCATGAAGAGTGATTACTCCACAATCCTTTCTCCTCCGTCTTTCCACCATATCTGGATTCCTGGCCTTCAAGCTGCCAAAGCCAAGATCCAGCTCCCTTTGCTGCTAAGCTTTGGGGACAGCCCTTGAAGTGAATTTTGAAGGTTCAATGTGACAAATATTGTAACATCCTTGGTATCCCCAACACTTTCCTACTTCTGAAGAAAGGCTAAATTCTAATGCTTGGCTTCTAAATTAATAAAAAATGAAAAATAAAAATAAGAAAATTTTGCGCTACCTTCTTTTTAAATTTTTTTTCTATGAAGTTGACAGTGACTGACCCGGAAGTTAGTAATATCATTACAGCATTGTAAAGTATCCTGATTGTAGGAATTTTTTTCTTTCTTTTTTTTCTTCCTTCCTTTCTTTTTTTGTCTTTCTTTCTTTAGAAACTTGAAACATGAGTTGCTTATTGACAGCCAAATAAAATAATTAATTGAACTCTTAACATTCCAGGTTAATATTCATTTTGTGGAGCACTAACCACTATACAATCGAGGCCCAGGTTAATATTCAAGTAAGTCTTAACATCTGGAACTACTATGGCAGGTAGACGGCACGATGAAATATTTAAGATGAGAACAGAAAGCTGTTTCTAACCTATCTGAGTTAATTAGTTGCTTTGAGCGGAGAGCAGCGAAGAAATTGCAGTTGGTCCCATTAATTTCCCAACATTTTAATATTAGCTGGTCTCATAAACTCTGTGTAGTAAACAATATAGAGCCTCTCTAATAAAACGAATTTAGAAGTCAATATAATTTCTGCCTTTTCAAAAATTGAAGATTTGCTTTAGTAGAGAATCAATTATAGGACAGAATTACAATATTTTTCTCATTAGAGGAATGGATCATTAATATAGCAATATGAATTTAGAAACATTTCTTTCTCTAGAAATAATATGTACCACTTATGATTAGGTTGCTGTGCATGCTTATACTAATTTTACTGTGCACAATCAAATAGGGTATACATCAGCAACTTATCATTTTTAATTTTAGTTATCCTGCTAACACTACAAGTTTATCATTTTCAAATGATGACACTGATGTTCAGGGTTAATATATAAGAACATCTGGTGAGCATTTTATTTTTTAAATGAAGTGCAAGTCTCCCAAGAATGGTGAAGGTATAAACCATTAAACCACAGACACAGCTTGTGGGTGAGGGTGGGGGAAGGCTGCTAAAGTTATCTGGAAGGGAAACCCAAAGCTTTGAACACAAGATAAAGCACCAAGTCAGGGCATCAACTCTTCTGCCATCAGGCAATCTATTACTCAACCAAGATTTATGGAGAATCAGCTACGTGTTGGCTACTCTACCAGAAACTGTGGAAATATAGGTAAAGAAATATGGTTTCTTCCCTGGAGGATTCCTCAGCGCAGCCAAGAAGACCAGAGTACACAAATAATGACAACAATGAAAGGAGGGGTTCTAGGAGAGGAAGCTACACATTCCTCTGCAGGCACAGAGAAGGTGAAACATCCCATCTACCAAAAGGCATTTGCTTCCGAGATCCTAATTCTTTATTTAGTTTTCTGTCTTTTTCCATTTTTCCTCTTTTTTCCCTATTTTTTATTAGTCTAAATAAAGTCCATCTTCTCTTCTCTTGGCAACTGAGTGTATTAATGCCTCCCTTAATTGCAGTAGTGCAGAGAGCCACACAGCTTGTCCACACAGCTGTGTCCTACCAGACACAACGAGATCCACATATGTGAAAATTTCCTTAGCCTGGGCCTAAGCTTTGTGTTCCTTTTTCATAAGATAAAGTGAAAATACAGCCAAACATGGGTTTTACTTAAGGGAAAACAACCCAGAATCATTACAGCTCTAGCCTTCCAGCTGAAGTGATTAAAATATGCAGAGGCTTATTGACAAGGGCTGGAAGATTTATTGATTCAAAGCATGTAAGAACATGTCTTATCAAATACTATCAGACAGAAAGGATAACTTAACAGGTACTGGTAGTCACATTTGACAAAGAAAACTGACTTTACAGAAGTAGTTCAGAAAAGTCACCATGTGGAAAAACAGAATAATAAACACCAATAACAAAATTTCAGAAAGGAGAAATAATCGGATGTTAAGTGTTGATGTATTAATTTAAAATCCTGAGTAAGATACACACAAAGAACAGAAAAGTATGATATATGTGTAGAGAAAAAAGCCAGAAGAAAAAAATCTTTTGGGAACCCCATAATTTGTATGCTAAGTTAACTCCTGACGCATGCCGATAAATCTTTGTTATAGAGACATTTAAAGAAATAAAGGCAACGACGTCTAAGAATGAGAACATCACCCACCAACAAAATTAAAAATAAAAAAATTTGCAGTTGAAAAGTTGAAGTGAAAACATAAATTTACTACAGAAGATCAACATTAAATTTGAACTGGTAGAAGAAATAATGAACAAATTCTGAAGAGAAGGTTAACTGAGATAGTCACGTCTGAAGAACAGAAAGAGAAAAGAACAAAGGGAAAAAAAGCAGACCCTCAGACATGGGGGACAACGTCAAGTGTACTGGCATAAAGAGAATTACAAAAGAAGTGAAAAGAGAAAATGGCAGAAAAATATTTTAAGAGAGATTTAACCAAATCTTCCAAATTAGAAGAAAAATATTCATCTGCCTATCCAAGAAATTTAGAAAATTCCATAGAGGATGAATCCAAAGATGTATAACTACATAGGTAATAATCAAACTGTTGAACACAAATAGAGAATCTTGAAAGCCGAAGGGGAGAAGCTATTCATCATGTACAGCAGTCATCCCCAGTAAGACTAACAGCACCTTCCAGCCCAAACACATAGCCAGAAGCTGCCTACCACTGAGGGGGGCCCGGCCTGCTCCATTAACTGAAGAGGCTCTGCTCCAAACCCTCCTTCCAGTCCAAACACCTAGACAAGTAGGGTAATCTCTGTCTTCTTTCTCTGTGTCTCTCTTGCTCTTGAAATACACACACACATGTATATTTAAAGAATTATTTTATTTAACTATTTATTTACCATCATTATTGGTTTATTTTTTTTATTTTTTAAATTTGATCAGAGAGAGAAAGAGAGGGAAAGTGAGAAAGACACGTAGCCAAACATCTGAATACTTTTAGGGTCATAGAAAACCTCAATCCCCCGTGCACACACACACACTGAACCTGCTGCAGAAAGAAAGAAACTCATTTTCATAAATCTTAATTCAAATCCCTTTCTGTGGATACCATGTTGCAAAACACAGTAGAGGAGAAAAATTGGCACAGAAGTACCTCACAGTAAAGGGAAGCATATGAGCTTACAGTTGCAGAAACCTCCAACAAATTAGCCAACCGTGAATACACCACCAAATGACTAAAAATCAGAGAAGAGAGACTACAAAGTGAGCAGCAGGGAGAAATAGGGAGCTGCAGATATAGCAAGGCTCATCTCCTCCCATACACCTCTGAATTTTCAGTGGAAACCCTGCAACTCAGCCCAGGTACATCTGATCTTTAGAAACTGGGAGGCCTTTGTAATATCCAGTTTCAATGACAAAAGCCCAGGTTGCTTGGTGAACACCAGGGTAATGGAACTGCAGGTATATTGTGGGTCATCTCCTCCCTTATGCCTCTATCACTCAGAATTAACTCCAAGAAATTGGGAAGACACGTACAATCCATCAGATGGCCAGAAACCACCGCAGAAGCACAGGAAATATGAAAAATCAAGAAAATATCTTTCCCCCAAAGGAAAAGAACAGCCCTTCATCATCCACAGACAGTACAATGGAAATGTCAGATAATGAATTCAGAATTTTTATAGTGACAAAACTAATTGAGGTGCAAGAGAGACAACAAACTCCAGAAGATACAAGGGAAAGGAGACAATGAATTCCAGGAGATGAGGAAGTTCTTCCATGATTTGAAAAAAGAAATATACACCATAAAAAAGAATCAAATGGAATTGTTAGAGATGAAGGATGTAATACAGGAAATCAAAACCTCCTCTGAAAGTATTAAAAGCAGATTGGACCATGTAGAAGGTTAAATCTTGGATGTAGAAAACAAAACCTTTGACCTAGGAAAAAAATCACCCAAAAGACTGGGAAAATAACTCCAAAAAATGAGAATAATATACAATAAATACTAGATACCATTAAATGTCCAAACATCTGGATAATTGGTATCCCGGAAGGTGAAGAAACTAATAACAGCATTGGTAATGTATCCCATGAAATTCTGGCAGAAAACTTTCCAAACCTAGGGAGGTATTCAAATATTCAAACCCAAGAAATACAAAGGATCCCAAACAGAACCAACCCAAGAAGATCATCTCTAAGGCACATCATAGCCAGATTGGCTGAAACCTCAGACAGACCAAATACTAAAATTGGCAAGAGAGAAATGTCAAGTTACTTACAATGGTTATCCCATCATGCTAACATTGGACCTGTCATCAGAAAGAACACAAAGAAAGAAAGAATGACTTTAATATTTTAAATATTCAAAGCGTTAAATGAAAAGCAATTTCAACCAAGAATCTGGCAAGATTATTCTTCATATGGCAAGAAAAGATAAAAACATTCTCAGATAAACAAAACCTGAAAGAATTTACCAGTGGTAGATCAGCTCTTCAAGAAGTTTTGAAGGGAGTGTTACACCAGGAAAACCAAATACAGACAGGCAGATATAAGAGAACAAAAAACAACTAAGAAAATGGCCAACTTAATGGTAAGGACAAGTACGGACATATCAATAAAAATGTTGAATGTTAATTTCCAGGATTTAAATAGAAAGATCAGATGACAGTAACACAGCAAATTCAATAAGAGAGATGAATTACATGAGACTGAACAGGCGAAATAGAATTTGATGACTTTTGACTAAAACATTACTGATTTTCTTCTATGCTTTTCCTTTCTGATTTAAAGATTTTTGTTTTCTTTTGAGTTGTTGATAGGTTCAACAATTTGTTAATTTTTTTTTTCAAATTGAAACAAATTTTTCTCTTCAGATCCCTCTGGAATTGGAAAATATTTGTGAGCATTCTTATTTTGTGACAGAATGGTTATTTGCATAAATTCAATAAAACCTGTTGCCTTGCATCAGAAATTGAAAATACTGGTTATTGCCAGGGCTTTGACTAGAATGTCATATCTGAAGACATGACCAGAAAGTTAAGGAGCTAAGGAAAATCTCAAGAAAGCCCATAGAAGCTGCCAATAGAAGCTCTTGGAAGGATTGCCTCATACCATAAACAGTTTTGCCTGGCAGGTAAGTAAAGAATCTCACTTCCTGACAGGTCCAAAAACCTTTCAAGTACAGGTACTTAAAGGCAAAGTCAGATGGTGACTATTGGCTCAGTAGCCTTGGAAGCCTTTTTAAAGAATCTAATTTGAAATTCCTTACAAAAGGTTCCTGCAAAACCAACTAAATCAATGAGTATTCTTATGGGGCTGTGTGCAAATAACAGACCAAACTGAGATTTGCTATATATATGTATATATATATTTAGCAAATAAGTTAGTTTATTCCTCTCTTTAATAAAAGAAAGAATAGAGAAAAAATATTTCAGAAGAAAGTCACAATGCACTTGTTACTAGATTTTAGCTTTTTCTACATCTATCTTTTGAATTCTTGGTATTTACCTCCTGTTTGAACAGAACCCTAACCCTTTCCCTGGCTTTAAGTAAGCAAGCTTTTCTCAAGGAATTTTTAATTTTGATTTTTTTTAGAGCTAAAATCATTTTTCTTGAGATTAAAAAAATACATAACAAACAAACAAAAAATAAAAACATACCTACTTAATGACCATGGTAAGCTATATAGCCTCAGTTAGGTGCTACTTTATGGTATGTTCTTTCTACTGAGTTTTATGCCTAAAGTCAGACAGGTGCACACAGATATGTTTATGTCAACTGTACTTACTATTGAAAATATTTAGTTTAATTAAGATCTTTTGTGAAGCAATAAAATGTGGGAAAAAAATAAAGGAAAGCAACTGTGGATACCAGAGACAGTATGAGAGGAGGGTGGGAAATGGCAGAGGGTGAGAGGTAGGAAATCAAAGGGGAAAAACAGAAAAGTAAAATATATAAGAAACAAGAAATGGGAAATGATGTGATGATGTGTTGAAGATAGCATGTATGGTAATGTCTTTGATTGAACTGGTATACCGTGTACTATGCACAGGAAAACTCATTTTGTATTCTGTAATGATATACAGTGAATGAATGTAAAAATAAATAAGTTTAAAGTAAAAATAATAACATAATACAAAAAATAGCTTATTACTCATTAGCAACCATGGGGGTCAAAGGTACTGGAAGGATATGTTCAAAGTGTTAAAGAAAAAGTCCGTCAATCAAGAATTCTATATACAACAAAACTATTCTTCAAAAGTGAAGAAGAAATAAAACAAAAATGGTTTAAAAAAAAGACGGGTAGAGACAAATGGGAGTACAGCTTCCTCTTTAGTCCTGTATCTAACCAGATGTTCTAATATCATTTGTCGAAGACGATCCTCTCGCCACTGAATCCTCTTGGCTCCCTTGTTGATAACAGTTATTTATTTTTTAATAATGGAATGGTAGACATCATTAACAATATCTTACAGAAATGAAGAATTCTGTGACCTTTTCTTAAAGTTTTCATTTTAATTGGAAGTTTAGTTACTGGTGGATTCCTAGAAAATCGTTTAAGTTTGCCATTACAAATTGTTAGTCTAAGCTAAATGGAAACGTACAGTGTTTCTAAATCCACCAAGATGGCAATATGTATTTTTTTTTTAATTTTTTAAATTAAATTAAATTCTTTTTAGAAAGATTTTTGCTCTAGGGAGCATGTGCTCACTAGATATGTATAAAGTGAGACATCACCCCCAAGGGAATGGCCACGCCGCAATCCCTTCTCCTCCACTCTCCTCTTGGGATTTTGGACATGCAAACACGCATGCCCGGTGTGAGTTTTAAGCCACCTGATCCAGGCCTTGAACTTTGGTGGACCATGTGGGAGTCCAGTGACGTCACCTTGCGCCATCTGCTGGCCCCGGCAATATGCTAATTCCACCTTGCATTCCCTAATAGTTTGTTAGTACTTTGGTTTCCGATTTGTCAGAATGTGGTTCCTATTCGCAGACCTTTCTAGTGTCTCACCTGCACATGTTGAGTGAGGATCTCTCCAACGCGGAGCCAGAAGTCCCCAGAGACTGCTGTTTCTGCCTTCCCTCCAGACCAGTCCTGCTCTCTATCTGGAAATGGTTGAATGGTCTCACCTTGAGTATGTACATCTCAACTTTTCTGCACTGGCGTGGGTCACACACTGACCAACGAAGCTCCCTCTCCCCACAGTTTCATCCTCCCTGATGCTTAATACCACCGGTTCCAGCCACTTCAGCTCCCCCAAACTCATCGCTTGTCCTTCAGCTTTAGCAGCACACGTGGTCTGCTCTAACTCCAGGTCTGCGTCATGACGGACTGAGAAATCTGTAGGGTATCCTCTTGCATTTTCCCTTTGTACAGGAATCACAACCTTGTGCTGTTGCCCATTGCTTGAAAATCGTTTTTTTCTATCTTGTACTTCTTTGTAATGGAAGGAAAAACTCTGCACCAGATACTCCATTATGGCTACTTGACAAAGACTGTTAAGATTGTTACGAAACCCCTTTACAAGGGGGATGTATTTGTTTTATTTAGCTAAATCGTCAGATATAATATTACTTTTCTCAAGTATTTATTCAATAAATCACTTGTAATAAATTATGAAATGTTTCATAACATGCTTAGTATCCTGGAATTTTTTATGATTCTGCATTGGAAAGAGACCTCAGGATATTTTTAAAAATTCTAAGACTGATAATTATGAAATGTCAGTGCAAATTACAGCACACCTACTTCCATACCAAAAGACGAAGGAAAAATTTTTCAATGCCTGTGAATCAGCTGAATTATTTGAATGCTATTCAAATTACCAGAAATCACTTACTAAAGAGTGAAAATAATACTGTTACAGAAATGATAACAAGGAGGAAATTATTCTAAAGAAGTAGAGTGCTCAGCTGGAGGAGATAATTAGGTAATGAATGGTTAATTGGTAGAGTAGGAAGTTGGTGTGTAGGTACATTAAAGTAGATTAAAAAGTCTCCAGAGAGAGACTAGCAAAGGAGAAAGCAATTTGGTGTATTAACCAGTGCCCTCCCTTCCTCCACAGTTCTTAGAGATATATAATAGCATAATCTTTCAGGGAGAAAATTGGTATCTTTCATTTGTTCACTAAATGATGGAAACTATTTTGAATTGTTAAACTATGAAAATTATGTCATTAGCTATTTAGGAGCTATTAATTAAAGTTATTTAATTGACTAACTCTCAGCTTTTCATATATAATACTAAAGATTTTAAAGAAAATGGCTAGCATACTGAGGTAACACGAAGTAGCAAAAAGTAGCACTAAATAGAATAAAGCTATTCAACACAGACTACCAAAGGATTGTCACAGATATTTTATGTACAGCAGACCACTGCTGTCCTCGTTGTTCATAGGACTATGGGGAAATAACACGCTGTCTGGTAGAAGAGAAACACCTATTTTCTCTTAAAAAAAAAAAAAAAAACTCCTTTACATAACACTTTTACTTACAAGATACAATAAATGGTCCAGTCATCTGAAATTCTGTTTGCTGGGAGGAGACTTTCTGCTCTCCATAGACTGACTTCTCTGAACTCTTGTAGGTTTAAGTATTCATTGTAAAACTGGCAGGTCCTAACTGCAAAATAAGACACTCATTGGTAGTTTGCTAGAAAATAAACAAGACATTCAGCAACACGATATTTCAAATAAACAACTTTATTTTTAGCATGAGGATGTCCTCCAATCATACAACATAAGTCATTCAGTTTACCTGGAGTAATTTGTACTCTTTTCCCTCTTCTCATTATTGTCATGATTTTTTAAAATCTGAATTTTTTACAGTTAGACTAATTTATTTTTTCCTTTTTTTGGAGATGTTTTTGCTATAGGGCACGTGCGCTCAGCAGACAGACAGAGACAAAGAGATAGAAAGCAAGAAATCACCCCCCAGAGGGGATGGCCACACCTCAATCCCTTCTCCTCCATTATCCTTCCAGGATCTTGGGCCCGCACGCACATGTGCCCAGCGTGAGTTTAAACCACTGGGTCTGGGACTTGAACCACGTTCGACCACGTGGAAGTCCAGCGACATAGCCATTATGCTAACTGCTGGTCCCTGATTTTTTTTTTTTAAACTAATCTAAAAGGATATGGCAAGACTATAGGGACTTTGAAGACATAAGTAAGATCCCTAATCAGTTGATATTGAGCCAATAAAAAGGAGAATTATTCTGGAAGGTGCCAGGCATTCTCTGGAGGAGACTTGAAGCTATAGCAATGCTGTTCTGATGGCTTTGAAAAAGCATGGACCTAGTACAGAAGGTGCCTCAGAGCTAATAGCCCAGTCTTACCACCAAAATGCCCAAGTTTGGAAGGAGGTCCAGAACCTCTAGATGAGATTACAATAGTCAGATTCTTGATTTTAGTCATATGAGACCGTGAACAGAGGAACCAAGCCCATCTGGTTATAATGTAATAATAATATCTTAATGCATAATAGAAGTATGTTGTATTAAGCCCCTAAACTTGTCAAGTGTCTGACGCAACTCAGAAAACTAATGTAACCACTTTGGGTGAAGCCTTCAAAGTTGGATGTTTTATACTTTCACTTGCGTATTTAGACATTTCATCTACTCCAAGTTTTGTTTGCTGTCTCTTCTTCCTAACAGATGTTAAGATACAATATAGATAAACACAAAGAATATGTTTTATTCTCACCAATTTGCTCATAAATGTGTAACTCATTTTCCTAGATAAAATTATGAAGAGTTCAAAGGGGTTATCTTTATTTATATCCCAATATTATTTATCATATGGCAAATTTTACTGTGATATTCAATTAATATGTGGTAGTTATAGAACAAATAGAAAACTCTATGGCTTGTACGTTTTCTAACTAAATATGGAAGTGAACAAAAAAATAGGTAATTGGCCAGTTAGCAGTGCTAATTTATTTAAATAAGATAAAGCAATGTCTTTTACTGAAATATTGTCTCTTTCTCTTTCACTTACATTTTTGAATAAATTCATTCCTCAAAAAGTTCTAATTAATATTAATAATATATTTCCCCATATTTGTATAGTTTTATTTTAACCCATTTTTTATTTTAATAATTAGAATCACATTATGATATTTTTAGAACATTTTGAGATATAGCATTAGATTATGTATTTTATTTTATCTGTACTGTTGTAATAAACTGTTAATACAATATAAGTAGTTAGCTATGAAAGTGGAATCAGTACGAGCTTTTGGTAATCTTTCAAGTTTACTGCAAATGAATATAGATGGGATATTTTGAAATTTAGTGTTATATCTGTTTCTACTAGGATAAATACTTCTCTCTTTGGCTACATGTGAAGATCATTCTTAAAAATTTAAGACCTTGGGACCAGCAGTTAGCATAATGGCTATGTCACTGAACTCCCATGTACTCGACCGTGTTTCGAGTCCCAGACCTGGTGGCTTAAACTCACGCTGGATGCGTGTGCATGTGTGCTCAAGATCTTGAGAGGAGAATGGAAGAGAAGGGATTGTGGCGTGATCATCCCCCACTGGAGGGTGATTTTTTACTTTCTATCTCTCTGTCTCTCTCTGGCTGACTGGCGAGCACACGCACCCTATCGCAAAAAAACTCTAAAAAATAAATAAATAAATAAATAAATAAATGTAAGATCTGAATGCTTAAGAATTTCAGAAATCCATGCTTAAGAAATATCAGTATCTCTGTCATCATAATTATTTTGGTTTAAGTACAAACTTACTCTTTTTATATAAATACATTATTATTTATATATTAATGTAAATATATATGTGTTTTCTATAAATACATTATTATTAATAACTCATGAAAATGAGATTTGAATTCTAAATATATCACCAGAGACTGAAGAAAAATAATTATGGGAACTCTAAAGAAATTTGGGGTAATAAAAGGTTAAAAGTATAAAATATAAATGTTCCAGTTTATTCACATTTTTATATAAAATTGGCCTTAGGCATAAACATAGTATGTAGAAAAATTAATGTAACACTAAGCTAGAGTTTAGAAAGAATTCAATTATCTGTCCAATGCTGACATTCTATAGCTAAATCAAACTGAACTTATTTGCGCATTTCTGGCTTCAGACTTCTAAGTTAAAGTGTGTAGGCTCTAATTGCATTCTGGCAATTATTCGCAGGGAGTTTAATAAGCAAAGGAGCTTTGAAATCTTATTGGAATGTTATTTATATATTAAATACCTCAACATGTAATATGATTAAACCACCAAGTCTACAAGTCAGTCTCAAGGGTAGAACATTCTTTGAACATTTGTAAACTTTTCTTCAATCATTTTAAATTTTGCTTAGAATTGCATAGGGGTATCTTGAGAGTCTCCATGTGTTCTCCTGTAACTTATTTCTTTTGTTATCTCCATTTGCATCGCTAGGTCACAATTCTCTTATGACTGTTAAACAGTCATTTTGAGATGCCAGACTCAGATAAGAGTCAGTACATTTGAAGCCAAACTCACTCTTCCTGTTAAAAGGATCACCTCCCCTGAATGTCTGATTTATGAGCTCTGGCATTACACAGTATGAAACACAATTTTTTTTTTTTGCATTTCTTCTCATTGCTACCTATAATTAGTTACCATGTCTTTCTAATTCTTCCCTCACACTACTGTATTCACTAATTCTATCTGCTCACAAGACACACAGATAAATACACGCATGAACATATTCTATCTTCACTTCTGGTCTGAGAAACCATTAATTAAATGGTTTAGAAGCTATCTAATTGCCTCTAGGATTTCTCTTTTGATCTACACTGCATGTAATTATCAAATCAATCTGAGAAGGTAAGATTTTCTCATGTCAATTTCTTACCTAAATTGTGACAATGATATCTAGTTAAATGAATTTAACATTCAACAATTTACATGATGACTCCAGCACTCTTTCTGTTATAATATTCAATATTCTATTCTCTCTATATCCACTTGTTAATACCCTATATTTCCTCCTTATATTTTATATGGTAAATTCTGAGCTTCTTAGATTGGCTTTTTACTGGAAGTGATTAACAAATGGAAATTAAACATTTGGCTTTAAAAACTATAACCTATCAATCACTAGCAAAAGAAAACTTAAGATATTGGAGAAAAGGGCCAGCAGATGATGTAGCGGTTAGTTGCTGGATTCCCACATGTCTGACCATGGTTTGAGTTCCAGATGGTTTGAAAATCACAGTGGGCAGATATGTGTGTGTGTGCCCTAGATTCCAGGAAGAGAATGGAGGAGAAGGAATTGTGGCATGGCCATCACACCCTGGGGAGTGATTTCTTACTTTCCTCTCTCACTGTCTCTGTCTCTCTGTCTTGAGAGTGCACGTGCCCAAAGGCAGAAACTTCTAAAAAAATTGAAGAAAAAAATACCCATTTCTCCAACATAGCTCAGGAAAGCAATTTATATCCTGTTATCATAAAGGATGACCCCCTTTGCAGGGGTCAGACAATGCTACAGAAGTCAAACACATTACTTTTTGAGGCAGATCTATAGGAGAAGGTGGCTAGTTCAACTCTGGAAACCTCATCGAGGGTGCCAGGCACATGTGGGTCCATGACCTAGGTGACCGAAGCCTAGAGTGGACTGCAGCATCAAGACTCTGTCAGTACCACTGTCTATCTCTCTCAAGAGACAAATAAATTTACTTGAAAAACAGTATTCTTGACAAATGTTATTTTTACAAAGAAAATCTATAAGACAAATCGACCTTTGACATTGTTGGTACATGCAGGAATGAGTCTATAATTCTGCCCTACAACTCACAGTTCTACTTGATCAAAATGTGTTTATATTATCACAAAATGGCCTACTTAGAATTATTTATAACAACAGTATTTCCCGTATCCCCAATCTGGAAAGATACATTGACCCATCAATTACAGAATAGATAAACTGTCCCATATTAAGGCAATAGAATAATACTGAGCAGTAATAAAAGCTTAGAAAAAATAAGCTTTAGACAGTTAACAAATTAAATTAATTCAGTGATTCTACTTATACAAACTTCAAAAACAAGCTGATCTATAGTTTCAGATGTAAGGATAGTGGTTACCCTTGAAAGGAACTGGGCAGTTGTTACCAGATGTAGTTTGAGGAGTGGATGCAAATTGCATGAATGGCCTCAATTTTGACAAGTTGATGTGAGGACAGGTGAATTCTTCCCTCTAAGCTCAGTGATATCTATTTCTTTCATCAGATGGTGACTATTCACATTCTCTCCTTTTTTTTTGAATACCCTGTGCTTGGATTTGATGTTTTAGCAATGCACTTTAGAAGAGGAGCATTACTATATAGTTAGAAACTCTTACACACACCCACACTCACACACAATTCTTTGTCTTGTGACTAATCACGTTACTATATAGCATTTGTATTTCAACACAATTTTACATGTAAAGAAAGATAGAATTCAAACTTGATTTAAAAAATTAGAGAAAAAACAATTTCCTTGTACACGAGAACAAAGGTGACAGTACTTTCGATTACCTATACAGTCACTACTGGTATGGTGTGATGCTCTGCAGAGCTGACTCACACGGGAAGGTCCTAGGTTTGAGTCAGGAGACTCACCTGACTATGCCACAAGAGAGTTCACTGGAGAAGACATCATAGGATTCTTCCATTAATCATACAGTCTAGTAAGTTTCTCATAATATTTGAAATTTTGTCATTTCTTTCTCCTCTTATTCATTTATAACAAAATCTAGAATTAGAGTCTCATTTTGTAAATTTGAGTTTTGTTTAATTTCAGGGCTTTTTAAAATTGTATTTTAAAACACAATGCTAATCCAAATTCTTGTCTAATTATAGGATTTTTTCCTACCATTAGTGTCTTTTTTTAATTATTCTTTTAATAAGTCCTCTAGTCCTTTTTTAATATGCTCTCATTATACCATTTCTTATTTCAAAAATTTTACATTGCTGGGACCAGCAGTTAGCGTAATGGCTATGTTACTGGACTCCCATGTAGTTGGCCGCGGTTCGAGTCCTGGACCCGGTGGCTTAAACTCATGCCAGGCATGTGTACTTGCGTGCCCAAGATTTTGAGAGCAGAATGGAGGAGAAGGGATTGTGGCGTGGTCATCCCACCTGGCGGGTGATTTCTCACTTTCTATCTCTCTGTCTCTCTCTGTCTTTTTGGTGAGTGCATGTGACCTATAGCAAAAAACTCTCCAAAAAAAATTTTTTTTACATCGTTTTAAATGTTGTTGAATGCAAGAAACAATTTTGGAGATGCTTGTGGGATGTTTTTATGTGTGTGTGTTTGTGTGAATTTATTTAGGTCTTTTTAATCCTTTTTGGTTTCCTGCAACAAAATAATTATTTCTCTAACATTTATTTATTTATCGTTATTTTAAAAATTTTTTCCAGAAAATGCCTATGCTCACCACAGAGACAAAGAGAAGGAGAAAATACCCTCCACTGGGGTGAAAGAGCAACCTTCCTTCTCTTCCATTTCTCCATTCTGTTGAGATGTGGGCCATACATGCTCATGCTCTGTAACTGTTTCCCAAACTTCCATTTCTGGGACGTGAACTTTGGTGTTAGCCCGATGGGATCTGACTCCCTTAACCACTAGGTCTTTGGTCAGCCATCCCACTATTTATTTTTTAGGTTTTAATTCTTTTATGGAAAAATGTTATGTGTGATTTCTTATCCTATACCATCTGTCTGCCAAAAGCCCAAGAGTGCTGCCTTAAGTGGAAATTTGTTCTTTTTTGGCCATATGTTCATTCCCCTGTCCTCATTAACACCTCTTTGGTGAGAGTTTCTACAAGTGAGAGCTTAATAGTCAATGCCAGTACTGGATGCAGCTTTGCCTTGTGCAATTGAGTTGGAGTTTTGAAAGATTCTTTTTTTTCTTTTTTTTTTTTTTTTTTTTGAGCGGTTTTTGCTATAGGACGCGTGCGCTTGCCAGACAGACAGAAAGAGATAGAGAGACAAAAAGCGAGAAATAACCCCTGAGGGGGGATGGCTACACCATAATCTTAGTCAATGCCAGTACTGGATGCAGCTTTGCCTTGTGCAATTGAGTTGGAGTTTTGAAAGATTCTTTTTTTTCTTTTTTTTTTTTTTTTTTTTGAGCGGTTTTTGCTATAGGACGCGTGCGCTTGCCAGACAGACAGAAAGAGATAGAGAGACAAAAAGCGAGAAATAACCCCTGAGGGGGGATGGCTACACCATAATCTTTTCTCTTCCGGGGATGGCTACACCATAATCCTTTCTCTTCCGTTCTCTTCTCAGGCCCTTGGGCACGCATGCACACGCGTCCGGCGTTAGTTTTAAGCCACAGGGTCTGGGACGCGAACCACGGTCAACTACATAGGAGTCCAGCGACATAGCCATTACACTAACTGCTGGTCCCAAAGATCCCAAGTTCTTATTTCAACTAAACAATAGGACAATAAACTGAAAATTTTTAATTTTTAGATTGGGATTTTTAATGTTTAACAAACTTGGATTTTTAAAAGATGTAACTTTATTTATAACAATTTAAGCAACCAGCAGGTGGTGCAATGGTTAAATTGATGGAATCCCTCATGGTCTAAGATCATGATTTGAGTCCCAGACTGGGTATCTTAAAATGTATGCCAAGCATGTGTGCATGTGTATTCAAAATCCTGAGAGGAGAATAGAGAAGAAGGGATTGCAGCATGGCCATCACCACCCACCTGGGGGGGGGGATGATTTCTTGATTTCTGTCCCTCTGTTTCTCTCTGTCTCTCTGATGAGTGTACACACCCTACAGCAAAAATTTCTCCAACAAAATAAATAACAATTTGTATTGGGGAGGAAGGTTTTAATGTATATAAATTACCTAATTTTAAGAAATCAAATTAAATTCATTTACTCTTACATTTTAAGGATTAATAATAAGAAGTCAAAAAAATTAAAATATTTTTAAAAACATAATATTTTAAAAGTATAAAAGAAAGCAGGCATAAAGTAGACAATATAATAACACAATGTATAAACAGAGACAGAAAAGCAGCAGGGAAGCAAAGGACACCGTACCCGAGCTCTTCAACGGGGACACCCACTCAACCTGCACTGAGGGAGGAAGGGATGTTCCTGCCTTCAAGAAGCACCATTTACTCCCTACAGTCCAAGACATAGAAATTAAGAACTAACACTCCCCCTGTAATGATACTATTTTGCCCCTTACTCATTCAGGAGCAATAGGGAAGTAAAGACTACCTTTCCTAAACTGATCAGTCAAAACTCCCCACCAACCTATAGAGGGAGATGAAGGGCTGCTCTAGCCCACACTCTGATGCCACACAATGTGGCTTCAGCTACATTGGGAACGGAGAGGTTTGGGTATATAGGAACCAAGTACTTGAAGACAGTGAGGTTTCACAGGAATTCTCTCCCCAGACCCTGCCTACCCCCAGGTCTAAAAGATGAGAAAATCCCTTCTGAAAAGCTGAACCAAAAAATCCCAATTTGGTTTCACATTCCTACCTTGCAATAGAGGAGAGAAACTGGCACAGATCTAACTCAAACCACAGGGAAGTGCAGAAGCACACACTTAGAGAAACATACTCTAATGAAATAGGAAGTGTGTGTATCACCATGGCTAAAAGTCAAAGCAGAGTTCCAAGAAATAGGAGAAAAACAAGAAATATCTCCCTCACAAAGCGACATAATAACTCCTCACAAAAAGGAATAAAACAAAGATATCACAGAAACGTCAGAAAAAAAGAATTCAGAATATTCATTATAAAACCAATGAGATGCAAGAGAAAAGAAATCATCAATTCCAGGAGATGAGAAAATGCTTCCATGACTTAAAGGAGCAGAGCAACTCTATAAAGAGAAAGACATCTTGAAAAAGAATCAAACAGAAGTTCTGTAAATAAAGAATACAATGCAGGAAAGCAAAACCTCCATTGAAAATATCACCAGCAGATTAAACCATGCAGGAGAAAGAACCTCTGACTTTGAAGACAAAATCTCCAAGCTAGTCCAAACGACAAGAAGAAAGGAAAAATAACTATTAAAAATGAGCACAATACATAAGAACTCATTTTTTTTTTTGAGAGGTTTTTGCTACAGGGCGCATGCACTCACCAGACAGACAGAGAGAGAAGAGAAACAGAAAGTGAGAAATCACTGCCCAGGGGAGATGGCCACACCGCAATCCCTTCTCTTCCATTCTCCTCTCTGGATTCTGAGCACGCACACACATGCATCCAGCATGAGTTTTAAGCCATTGGGTCCGGGACTCGAACCGTGGTCAACTACATGGCATGGGAGTCCAGCGACATAGCCATTATGCTAACTGCTGGTCCCCAATGAATAAAAACTCTTAGACACCATTAAACACTTAATAGCTGCATAATAGGTATCCCAGAAGGCAAAGAAATAGGTAAAGGCATTGAAAAATTGCATTTATGCTATATTAGCCAAAAACTTTCCAAATTTAGAGAGGCATATGGACATTCAAATCCAGGAAATACAAAGAACATCAAATAGATTTAACATAAGAAAATCCTCCCCAAGGCGTATCATAGCCAAATTCATAAAAAATCAAAGATAAAGACAATATTCTAAAAGCGAGTGAGTAACACCAAGTTACTTACACATTACCCCATTAGACTAACATAGAACCTTTAAAATGAAACATTTCAGGCAAGGAAAGAATAAGAAGACATATTTAAAATGGTGAAAAAGAAATTCAGTGAAGAATAATGTACCTGGCAAGATCATCCTTCAAATTGGAAGGAGAAATATAATCATTCTCAGATAAATAAAGGCTGAAAGAATTCACCAAAACTAAACAAGCTCTTTGGGAAATATTTAAGGAAATATTACACCAGGAAAACTAAAAGGAGATAAGTAGAAATAAGAGAGCAGAAAACATTGTGGGGGGGGAGGGAGTAAATGACAGGTATTAGTTCATAGATATCAATAATAATATTGAGTGTCAACGGATTAAATTCCCCAACTAAAAGGTTAAAAATTCAGATTCAATTATTTTACAGATAAGCAGGTTCAAGTACACATTCATCAAGTACACAGTTGTCTCCACAGGTTTTATATTGCATTTATATATTTATTATTATAACCATTATTCATTGTATAAAACTTGATAATAGAGGAAGAACCCAAAATACTACAAGAAGCTGAGTCTTTCTTTGAAATAATTTTTTTCGAGAGGTTTATCTATAGGGTGCGTACGCTCTCTGGAAAGACAGAGAGAGACAGAGACAGAAAGCAAGAAATCACCCTGCGAAGGGGATGGCCATGCCACAATCCCTTCTCCTTCATTCTCCTCTCAGAATCTTGGGCATGCATGCACTTGTGCCTGGTGGAATAAATTTTATAAAGGCTAAAATCAAAAACTTTGCTAAGCCTTTAAATCGCCAAACCACTGATTTTACCATGTCTTCATATTTATTTATTTTTGGAGAGGTTTTTGCTATAGGGTGCATGCACTTGCCAGAAAGACAGAGAGACAGAGAGACAGAAAGCAAGAACTCACCCCTCACCTTCCAGGGGTGATGGCCATGCTGCAATCCCCTCTCCTCCATTCTCCTCTCAGGATCTTGGGTACACACGCACACGCGGATCTGGGACTTGAACCATGATTGACTACATGGTAGTCCAACGACATAGCCATTACGCCAAATGCTAGTCCCCACGTTTTATATTTAAATATCTCTTTCCAATTTTGTTCTGCTTTTGCTTTTTTAACGTCTTATTATTTTATGCAATTTACAGAACTGTCATTTGACCAGAACTCACAGGTGAGTAAAAGTTTTCTTTTTTTTTGGGGGGGGGATTATTTTATTTAATTTTTATTATTTGTTTATTTTATTTTTATTTTGGCATAAGGGAATCTAGCACCTTAACCACCATACCACCTGATGGTTGAAAGGTTTTGCTTTTCTCTTTCTAAAGAGCTATTGTTTGGTACCATTTTACCTATCTCAAACTGACCAATGACTGATATCACTGATCTTTTCAGATTATAAACCCCTATCTCCGACAATCCTCTACATGGAAATTATAAATTCTTCTTTCATTGGTTGTGTTAAGGTTATCATTGTTTTTAAAAAATCTATCCTCATTAATTTATAAGATTTCTCATGTCTAATTTTTAATCACATTGCTTTTATTTAGAACTGTATTTCACAGTAAAGAACATTATTGTCGATTAAACATATACTTCCAAAATAATCAGAAAAGTGAATTTTGAAGTTCACCACATAATGTAGTGTTAAATGTTAAAGGTGGTGAATATCATTATATCCTCTATTTTTAATTACACACCATATACATGCTTGTAAAATCATACTATACCCTACAAAGTTATATAATGACTATAGTAAATTGTAAATTACAAGAAATAAATAAACTAAAATAAAAACATGAATATGATATGTACACAAAGTACAAAGTATAAAATTACAAAGTTGCAAATTATGAAAAATGAATAGCAACATTTGTAAAGTGCTTACTATTTGACGTATAAAATTTTACCTTTATTATTATTTTAGTCCCTCAAATTTCTGTATAATATTTTTTGTTCTTTTGCTTTAATTAAGACCTAGGATCCTTATGTAACCGACACAAAATTACACAAATTTTAGTATTTTTCATTGGGATTCTTGTTGCATTGTTGTGTTTAACATGTATATTAGTTTGTTAAAGCTACTATAACAAAAGTACCATAAAGGAAGTGGCTTAAAAAGCAAGAATTTTGTTTTCTCACATTTCTGAAGACAGGCAAGATGGAATTAATGAGTCAGCAGGGTTGATTTCCTTTTGTTTTTTCTTTTGTAGAAATTGTCATCTCCCATTGTCTCTGCAGCATCATCCCTCTGCGTATGTCTGTGTCCAAATTGCTTTTTCTTGTAAAAATGCCAGTTGTATTAGGTAAGAGTCCACCTAAATGACTTCATTTTAACTTACTAAGTAATTTAAAGAAAACCATAGGATCTCAGTTTTAGTCTACTTTTAATTAATTTAGCTTTAGTTTTCTTGAGACATTTATATCACTTTGACATTCTGCATGTACAGTGACTTTATGGATCACTTTAAAGATTTCATGTGATAAGGAGAATTTTGTCTTCTGACCAATTTTTCATTTTAGGGGTTTCATACTAATGAGCTTTTGATTAGTTTTCAATTATTAATCAATTTAAGCAAATGTTCTCCTAAATTGTCTTTTCAACACATTGCCATACCCTTTTGCTTTTTAAATACTTGGATGGTATATTCAAGAGATTATATTTTATTATTTAAATGGCCTCAGCCATCTTAAATTTGAAGGCCTTCTCTTATCGTACTTTAAAATAGTAAAAACCAAAGTATCCTCTAATGATCTTTTGACATATCTGTGTCAATTTTATTCTCACACTATATTTTTATATCTCTCATTTTCATCTTCTTTGGTACAGCTAAACTATATAATTTATGGCATGATCATTATGTCAAGTTAAACAGCATAAGCACATTGATTTAGTTATATTGCTTTCACCTTTTGAAATTATAATGATGATCCCACAAAAAGTAATTTTCAGCAATTAGCCTGAATTCATGGCTATGTAGTTTTGCTTAATAATTGGTAATTAATTAATTAATGTGAGTAGCAGATAGTGAAATGTGAATCTTCTTTTTCTAAAAATATATTAGTGAACAAAACTCATATGTATGTATATGGCCTATAACTTACTAATTAACATTAGCAGACCTAGTTTGTAGTGTAAGCATATAAATTACCCAGTCACAATTTGCACACTAATTTGCACAAACAGTGGTAGTTGATATTTGAAAAAGATTGTTATAGTTTCAAAAAAAAATAGAACTAACAACTTAAAATTATAATGATAAATTTCTTCATAAAACAAATATAAATCTGTTTCTTATGGGGCTTCTTATGGGTGACAAATGAAGATGACTTGGAAGAATTATTGTGAATCTTAAAATATTACTTGATGACCTTAAAGTACACCTTAAATAATAAAATAAATAAATAAATAGGTGAAATCAAACACAAATATGTAAAGCAGAAATAATTAAGAGGAACTTTATCAACTTTTTTGACTTTACATATTGGAACCATAAAATAATGTGAACAAATCGTCACATAGGGCTCATTTTAGTTACTTGTTTAGTATAAAAACTTTTTCTGCTTGTAATATCACAAAGTTTTCCAACTCTTTCCATACTCTTTTGTGTCTGATAGTAACACAGTATGAAGATTCTGGAATAATGATTAAGTTACTTCTTTTCTTAAAAAAATATGAACTATTATTTTTCTCTTCTCTTTCTTTCCCTTTCTTTCTCTCTCTCTTTCTTTCTTTTTCTATCTCTTTCTTTTAAATTGCCAGAGTGCACATGTACTCACTAGAGGGGGTGGGAGAAGCACTTCTCTATAGTTGTGTTTATGCTGCAGTCCCTCTTCCTCCACTTTTCCATCTAGTCAGAGATTTGGACATGTCAGGAATTTGAACACACACTCAGCATACTTTTCAAGCTTCCAGGGCCAAAATCTGAACCTATTGGCCATGTGAGATCTAGTTCCCAATGCACTATGTTTACTGTTGCTCTTGAGTTAGGTCAATGATGAAGTTTCAAGGGTTCTTTGAACAATGAATAACACACCTTATTATGAGAAATCATCTGAACTAGGGACCAGCAGATGGTGTAATGGTTATGTCACTAGACTCCCACCTAGTTGACTGTGGCTTCACTCCTGGACCTGGCAGCACAAAACTAACACCAGGTGCTTGTGTGTGTGTGTGCCCAAAATATCAAGAGGAGAATGGAAGAGAAGGGATTGCTGCATATCCATCCTCCCCCGGGGGGGGGGGGGATTTCTTGCTTTCTGTCTCTCTGTTTCTCGGGCGAACAAACATGCCCTATAGAAAAGAATTTCTAAAAAAAAAAAAAAAAAAAAAAATATCAAGACTACATTTTTTCCCTATCGAGACAATTATGTATTAGAGTATCTCTTTAATAGCTCTTAATTCAAAATTTTCTGATTTTGAGAACCACATATGAAGGTTTAGATTTACTAAGCTGGACAAGTTAAGAAAAATCCAAAGACCCTTTTGATCATAAAGTGTCTAGAACAATTCGGTATAGCAACTGAGTAATTTTCACATACTGGGTAAATAATTCTTGTTGAAATTATACTAGAAATAAAATATTTAACATTTTTTTGTAGCCAGAAGACACTTTGACATGTCAGTCAAACTAGTACAATGTCATGCATTTCACTTGAGCCAAAGGACAACCTAGACACTAGATACTATTATTTCCCTCATTTAAAAGTGAGGTAATTGAGTCTCACATAGTTAAGCTTATTCCCCCTATTAAAAACTATAAAGAATAAAACTGAGCTCAATGATCCCATCTTAGTTATCATCTTGGTATTTCAATTTTCTCCAGAATTAATTTATATTACTCAAATATTTTTCATTGACTTAAGAAACCTATAGGTATGACATATTCATTATTGGAAACTACCAAATATGTATTATTTAATTCAATGTTCAAATATTTAAATTTCCCCTGAATAAAAATCTAAAGGATCTGGTCATTGATACATTTGGACTCACACCAGAGATTCTATTTTACACATTCCAATGTGAAAAAACAATCTACACATAAGATAACACTTCCATAACTAAGATGAATAAAGTGATTACAAAGTCAACCTTAGAAATATTTAGTCAAGTTAGGGGTGACAGGTGGCATGATGGTTAAGGACACTGGACTCCCACATGACTGATTGCGGTTTGAGTCCCAGACCTGGTGGCTTGCTTTCTCTCTTTCTCTCCCTCTTTGGTCAAAATAAAATAAATAAATAAATAAATAAATAAGTAAAATAATAATAATTAAAAAAAGATGTGTTCAGTCAAGTTGGAACACCAGTGAGTGAAGAATGAACCAGAGAGGAGAGTCAGGACGGGTGTCAGGAGTAGGAGAATCAAGTCTGTGGACACAGTAGCTATGTCTGAAGGAACAAGATCAATGTGCTGAAAAACTCATGCATTATTCCATTTATTTAAGATTGATTTTGGTAATTCTGTTACAGGTCAGCAAGTTTATCAAATGACAAAATGCTTCGGCATATAGGCAGTTTCCTTTGCAAGATGGCATTTCTTTTGCAAGAATGAGTTCTTATGCATCAGTAAACCTGAAAAGCAGTGGTCTGGAACCCATTGAGATTAATGAGTTACAAGAAATGCCTCTAACAAAGAAAGGTGCTTAAAAATACAAAGTGAGGAAGGGAGAAAAAAAAAAAAAAACTATGGCTGCCAAATCTTTTATTATTGTCATCTGTAGATTCATGACAGAGAATTCTAGCACTTGCTGTTACAGTCTGGTCTATCTGCCTGTAGGTAATCAGCAAGAACATAACTTGCTTCCCTCTGTCATTAATCCCTCTTCAGCTCTTTTTAACTTCACCCTTGTCTACATATATCAGTTTGGATTACTAAACTACTGACATCATGACTAGCCCTACACAAAGGACATTTGTGTCAGCAAATAAATCCTACTTACTATATGTATCTGCCATTAAAATGCTATATGATTTAGATTTCATGTGTTACATTCAACCTCGAAATTTAGTTGTGTAAGTCCTACCCCCTTGATTAGCTTATAGTCCTGTGGGCCAGTGATTTTGGTTTCCTGTCAGCTAAAGAGTGCCTCAGCTGGGATTGGCTTGGGCTGCTTTGTGTAGGAGAATTAAACAAGGCCAATTGGCCAGGATACCTTGATGAGGGACTTGTAAGAAACGAGAGACTAAGCCTCATGGTTATTTCTGGAAAATACTCCTATGCAGATGGGAAAGTTGCTTGCAAAGTACCAGACCTCAAAGAGATTTGTTTGAGAAAAAGCGAAAAAAAAAAAAAATCTAGTGAGCCTGGATAGAATGATCTGGAGATCAAATGATGGAAAACAAAGATAAAATTAATAAAGGTGAAATCATACATACCCTGGTAGACTACAACAGGTTTTATAGTTTCCTCTAAGTAAAAGGGAAGTCACTTGAGGGTTTCGAACTGGCTTGTGACATGTCTCAATGTTGTTGGTAATACTCCACGATGCTGGTAACAGACAATGGGATAGGGCATGAGTAGGACATTGCAGTCTTCCAGGTAAGCAACACTGGTGGCTTTGGTCACGCAGCTGACAATAGAGAAGGGTTCTGGGGCTACCTCTATGAGCTAGAGGAGAGGTTAAGGGAACCACAACCCACATGGCTGGCCGGACTGGTTGAATCCAAGTGCCGTAGATTGAAAAATATGCTGGGCACAGGTGCCTGGGTGGCCCAAATCCTTGCAGAGTAGGGAAGTGGAGAAGACATTTCAGAGAGACCATGGCCCATTGAAGGGTGCTTCTATCACACTCTCTCTGTATCTTTCTGCCTCTCTCCGGCAAGTATATATACCCTCTGGCAAAAATTTTTTAAAAAGTCAGAAAGAAAGGTTCTGATCCTAAGTATATATTAAAGATAGAACAGAGAATTTGGTGATAGATTTGATGTATATCGTGAAAATTTGTTTTCTTTTATTCAGAATTATTTATTTTTTCTTATTGTCATTATTATTTTTTAATTTGTTACAGGATACATATGCTAACCAGAGAGAGACAGAGAGAGAGAGAAAGTAAGAAACCAGGCAGCTAGGTCTACACATTGAACTGCAGTCAGTCATGGAGGTGTCCAGTGCTTTAACTACCACACCACCTGTTGGCCCTGAAAATTGATTTTCTAAGACAGATCTTCCTTATCTATAAAACACTACTTGTTGAAAAGCGTTGTGAAGATGAAACAATTAATATAAAATTATAGTCAACAGTTTATTATGTGCATTCTCATCCCTGGAAGACTAAAATTCATTATACTTGAATTTCTAGTGAACGAGTTTCTCACATGCTGTAAGTCTCATACATTGGCAGGGACGGAGTTGGGTGGATCTTGGGGCTCAAAAGCCAGGAAGGTGTGAGTAGAAAATAGGAAGATACATAAAATGTAATGAGCTCGAGTATTTACTTTCAGGTGCCTTTTCTTCTGTGCTAGCTACGATGTTAACCAGCTACATATAGCAGTTAAGGAACAAAAACGTCCCCTCCTTTGTCAGACCAGCTCATTTTGATGAACTAACTTTTCCCAACCGCTCCATATAAAGTGCTTGGAAATATTCTGGAGTGAACTCTAATTCAGTGAGCTTCTTCATTTGAACCTTTCCTTGGCCTATATATTTCCAACTAGTAGACACTAAAAATGACTTTATCACTGACTTATTCTGGCTTTCATAAACTCAGCTTTGTGTAACGTCACTTCATCTATTTGATGATAAGAGATTCTAATAGAAAAAGTTAATCATCTGAGAATTTCCATAGCATTATTCCCCTTTTACATTAAAATTTCAAACTGGTTTATTTTGAGTGTGTTACAAAAATCATTTGTGGCCATTTTTACGTCTGGCTTAATTATCATAGGATATGGGGATGCTCATAAATAAATAAATTTATGAATATAGTTTTAGGTATATCAAAACATGGTTTCAATACAGCTCTAACTATAAAATGCAACACTGTTTTCCCTTAATAGGATAATTTCTGGTAATATAGCCACAACTAACAGAGAAGTTTAGATGTCTTTTCAGAGTCTTGCTTGATTTATATGGATTTTTTTTATTTCACTAGACTATGCATAATTGCAAGAAAAGCCAATGTTATGATTTATTTTTTCTCCAAATCTTATTTGACCTTTACTGGATTTTAATCACATAGTCAGAATAAAGCTAACTTAATTTTAAGGGCTTTCATTTGGTTTGAAATTCATTACACGTTGCCAAACTTTTTCTCTTTCTTCCTTTTTTTCCCTTTTTTTGGAAGTTTTGACAGAGGGCACATGTGCTCTTTGGAGAGAGAGAGAGAGAGCGAGAAAGCACCTACTCCCATGGGAGATGGTCACACTGCAATCCCTTCTTTTCCATCTCTCTGTCCTTTAGGGATTTGGGGCACATGTGTACATGTGCCCAGTGTGTTTCTCAAGGCACCAGTTCCTGGACTCAAAGGTGCAGCCAGCCATGTAAGATCCAGCTGTCATGGCTAGCCCCCTAGACTTTTTCTTTCTTTCTTTCTTTTTTTAAGAATGGAAACTTTTTTTTTTTTTTTTAGAGAGTATTTTGCTATAGGGCACATGCACTCACTGGAGAGACAGAGAGAGACAGAAATTGAGAAATCATCCCCCAGGGGGATGGTCATGCCACAGTCCCTTCTCCACCATTCTCCTCTTGAGATTTTGGGCATATACACACATGCACCTGGGGTGTATTTTAAACCACCAGGTCTGGGACTTGAACCAAGGTCGACTACATGGGTGTCAAGTGACATAACCATTACACCATCTGCTGGCCCCAGAGAAGCTAATTTTATATAGTAAATAATCTGATGCCTAAACCTTGTCTATGCGAATCATATTGGGTCATCAGGAATGTCCTGAAGCATTTTGCACAGAAATACAGAAAAATACATCAAGACTTTCCTGATGATCCAATATTTCAGAGCCACATTAGAAAGGTAGTGACACGCTTATTCTCATCATTCTTTTCCTTCATGACTCAGAGTGGATCCCTGCCTCCTCTGTTGTAGGTATAGCTGTAAGGGGTGGGCATTTCCTTTTGTTTGTTGTAATGATCATTCCAGACAAGATCTGATTATACAGTACGATACACCAGCTGTGAGTGTGAGTGCATTTGTGTGTGTGTGTGTATGTTTAAATAAAGTCTAACAAATCAGGACTTAAATCCACCAGAACGATTTGGGTTATATATCATAGCAATCTAGCAGCAGACTTCACAGTCAAAGATAGATTTTGGCTCCCAACTCTGGAACTCTAACATTAAGATTAAAACATGGCTATTTAAAAGTTGGCCTGGTTGTTTCAGTAGATCAAGGGTGCTAAATATCTTGAAAAGGACAGAAATAGGCAGCTTAACATCACTTCTGCTTTTCCACAGTGACACCAGAATTCTGCAACTACACACATTTTAGTGCCACTTATTCAAAGTTTATAGAATAAATGAAGGAAATTGTGTGAGTTTATTTCTGGAATCACAGATAGTCTTATTCGGCAAAGTTGGAATAAAAGTATCATCACTTTTCAGTATATAACATTAATTTCAATATTCAAAAATACATATATATATACATATATATGTGTGTGTGTATATATATATATATGAAGAAAAACATGCAATATAAAATTGTCAATACTCAGTAGCTTCTGGCCCTCAGAGCTTGTAACTTTCGGGCCAGCCGAGGTGACAGAGCAGAGCAGTAGTGTAGCTTCCTGCACTGCTGAAGCCACGTAGGAGGGTCCCAGGTCCAGTCCTGAGTCCTCCTGAGCTCAGCACACACACACGCCTGTCATCCAGGCTGGCTGGTCCTAGGGTAGATGGTGGCCTGAAAATCCTGTTGGGAGTGCCGCTCTCTCATGAAATAAATGTATCTTTTTTTTCTCTCTCTCTTTTTCTTTTTTTTTTTTAATGGCAATTTCCTCTGGCTTAACCTAAAAATCTGTGAAAATCCAGCTATGAAAAATTGAGGCTAAGATTCCAATTCTCACATGCTGTTGTGGAACAGGAAAGTAACAAAATTCTGAAAAGATAAATACAAAAAATGCAACACACGTAAGAAATCATCACAGTGGTAAAAACTACACACAATACACACAACTCTGTTTTTCTTTCCTGAGTTCAACTTGCTTCATACGCACCACGCAACTTACTTTATCAGCACATGCTGTTCTTTCCCTTTCTTGGGGCTCTTACTGCCTTACTTTCTGTGATACGCAGTATCCACCTTTCACAGCTGGAGGCACTGAGGCTGTCCTTAACAGCTCTCTTCCTCTCTTCCACTTTCCACTTCAGATGCCTCCCCTCCTTCCACTTCAGATGCCTCTCGCTCCTTCCAGCACCAGGGTTCATCATTCCAAGACACATAAGAGAAAACGTTCTTTTTTTTTTTTTTTTTTTTATCTCAAAGCCTATTAAGGGTCCCTTCTCTTAATTTTAGATAGCAAGAACAAAACCTAGAATTTGTTGATTACTTAAAATAAAAGGACAAAAGAACACTTTAATCAGAGTCCTGAACCTGACATCCAAATCCAATGCAAGCAGGCCACTAAGACAGA